>NC_069504.1:646427446-646727446 GCF_027579735.1 Bombina bombina
CCCCAGTCATTATTTGCCTTTCATCCCAAGTGGTTGGCAGAGAAGTGTCAGAAGTTTTTCAAGTTTCTCTTATGGAGGGCAGTACTCTTCGGCATGGGACTGGAGTTTTAAGTAGTCCTGTCAGCCTCTCAGTGAGAGCATGGGTGAAAGTTAGAGTCCGGAGATGCAGGGGAGAGTCTTTCTACGAAACCATCCCGACTCATATTAACAGCTCCACAAGCAATCGGCGTTGACGAGTTTTGCTGCCTGCTTTCTTCTCTCAAGTCCATGGCAGAGGTGATGCTACTATTCGTCACACTTGAAGGGCCGTGTTCCTGTTCCATAGCATAGATTCCGGTAAGATTGTTTAATTTTCTTTCTTTATGATTGCCTGGTATTGCAAATGTTTTCCTGAGAGGCTACCACCTTGCGGGACTAACTAGAACTCAGGGTCTCAGTGAGGCTCCTTTTGTATCTTGGAATCAAGGGTTAATATCTCCTGTGGGGGGGTTATTGAACAGGGTTTTTTTTAATAATGTTTATGTGATTCGACCTGCTTTGTGTGGTGTTACTTAGGCTCTTGGCTAGGAACATAACGGCCTTTGGAAGTGACACAGCGTTAACGGTTGAGCGCACTTTTTCTGGACCGCACGGTGCACCTGGTGACTGGGCGTGGTCACGTTTTGACTCTCCATTTCCACATTCCTGACCATGTGGCAACGGAACATTTCTGGTCCACTGGTGTTGGGTTCTAGGAGGAGGTGAGTGCTCCAGCCATTGTGGGTGTCAGGTGCCGTTTACTTTTCTTATTTGGTCCGTGTTTTGTGTTCAATATCCCAGTTATGGAGGATTCTGATAATGGGGAGATGAACGTCTCTGACTCAGAGTCTATTTCTCATGAGGAATACGAATTGGCCCGAGTGATACATGCCCTTCAGTTATGTTCAGAATGCCGTTTTAGAGAGCTCAGTTCCTTGGGATCAGGGAATCAAGGAGCCGCTGAGTTATCCGTCTCTGGGGGTCCCGTTCCCCGAGTGGCGAGTTCCCTACCACCAACTCTTACTACACATGCAGGTAACCAAGATTTTGCTTATCCTTCTCTGGAAGGTGGCTTATTCCCCCTGGACGTTATGGCACATTTTTTTCCCATGTCCATTATTATGGCGCTGGCGCATCTGCAGCTACCAGAAGTGTGTTTACGATATTGTACGTGTTCTGTGTTCTTCAGGCATGGGATGTCCTGCTCAGCTATTGGGGGGGAATGACTGTCCCTGAGGCTTCAGGGGGTCAATCTTTGGGGTCGTCTTCTGCTCCGGCAAGGGTATGCTGTGCTTTCGTTATAGACTGGCGCGCCTTCGTGTCCTTTTGAGGCACGTTCTGGCATTGGAGGATCCCATCCTTAACGGATGCGGGAATTCTCAGTCTTCTACTTCGAACGGCTTGCAGAATTAGCTATATGAGGATGAAGTCATCTTCTTATAGCCTTGTTTATTGTGTATCCTTTCTAGTCCTGAGCTGGAAGAACATGATCCCGGTGTCTGTTCTTTTTGGGCCTTAGCTTTTATTTTATCTGGTTAGGATGATTTTTTTATTTGAGCTCATGTTTATGTACTTCCTTTGGAAAAAAATTCTAGAATCGATACTCGCGATTTTTTATTGCACAGTTTACTTCTATGGAAGTTTGTTTGATGTGAGGACATGTTAGCCATATGTTTTTTTTTTTTTTTTTTTTAAATGTTTTGCTGGGGATGACTGTTTGCGGCCTTGACAGTATCGACCCAGAGTTTCAGGCTGGTCCTGATCTGGTTCGGACCCTTATGTCTTGCGGCCTGTTCTGCCTGGCTGGTCCGGTTGAGGCGCAGAGTGTTCACATTATTATTTGTGTTATTAAGCTAAGCATTCTGTGAGGGCCTGAGGGTCCGTGAGGCGTGGGGGATTGGTTCAGTCCTTGTTAGCCCCTCTAGCTGGTCGACTGGGACTCGGTGGAGTTTCACTGCGACACACTCTGTTTTCCGTTATTTCGTTGGAAAGAGCAGTGTTTACTTCTCTGCGTGGGTTGGAAGGTGGAGGACTCTGGGCCTCCTTGCTGCGGGCCCTGACGGTCTTGACTTTTAGGGGCTCCTTGTTATTGTCCTTTTTGGAGGTTCTCTTCCGTTGGGTCGAGATTTCTGGACCTTGTCTGTTTCTCCTTAGTGGTTTTAACCTCTTTATGGGGATGGCCGTGTGGTTTTTTCTTCTTCGGGAGTTTCTTGTTTCCCTATCAGGGACGTTAGGCTATGTTGTCTCCTTCTCTGCGCTTCGCTTGGGGGTTTTGTCCTACCGGGGTTTGGGATGCTCTGCATTCTTTTTCCTTGGGTGTGGTCCTCCGGGTGCATACTCTGAGGAGATATGGAGATTTGTCTTTGTTCTACTCGCTCTTCGAGTGACTTTGCTCCTTGAGGTTCTCCCTTGGTCTCTAGAAGTCTTGGCACGCCTCTGTCATGCTCCAGCTCCTTTTTGGAGTGTTTGGACTCTTGTAGGGGGTGTTCTCTTCCTTTTGGGTTGAGATTGGTGAGTGAATCTTGTTCCCGTTCTCTGGGCTAGGGGAATTCGTGTTCCCTGGGGTGTTGTTTGTTTTAAACAATTCTGGGGCTCAGGCCTATAGTTTTGTTTGGGATCTTTCTAGAAGTTCGGAAGCTTATGATCCTGTAGCTGGTCTTTTTTTTTCCCAGGGAACGTAGGTTGTGGCTTAAGGAATGGCTAGTTAAGCCTGCTAGCAGCTTGGCCAGGTTCTGGGTGCTCTCGGATACGCTACTTATGGCTTGCCTTGTCCTTTGAACAATGTATATTCCCCCTTGTGAGGAGTTTTCTCTGTGTTTTTCGGGACATATGGTTGTTTTTCATTCGGCTTTTATTTTCATCAGACTTGGCTCATGCCTTGTGAGCATGTGCACTGTTCTTATATGTGCCCTTCCCTTTGGGGGGGTTGTTTGGTCCTTCTTATGAAGTGGGGGGGAGTCCTCTCACTGGAGGGTTGTTGTCCTGTCTTGTGTGCAGGAGGTAGGAACAGGTTTTTTTATCCTGTAAGGGTGAGCAGTTTGCCTTTCTGGCTTGTGCTGTTCTTTATGTGGAGATTGTAATGTCAGTTATGATGGGTTCTCATAGGAATCTTCTGCATTTGCGATGTTCATCTCCTATGGGTTATCTTTGGCAGTACCTATTTGAGAGAGCTCTTGGGTTAGCACCTGAGTTCTGTGGGGGTGACGAGTTCACCCCATTCCGTCCTTCCCTAGGGGTTGGTGTTTGGGTCCTTTCTGTTGCCCTGTTTTTCAGACCTGCCTATCACTTGGGCTGGTCGAGTGTGGAGCAGGATCTGAGATATGTGGTCGTCCTCGGGCCTTTTAAGGTTCGGTGAGCCTTCTTGAGGTTTTTGTTCTCTATGTTTAAGATATTTGAGAAGGACTGACTGCTTTTGGATAACCTGTGATGTGCCCACTGTTTAGTGGATGTTTAGCAGTCTGGCAATTAGGATTTGATATCTCTTTTCAGCTGCTCTTACTTGCTGGCAAATATTCTTTTTCAGAGTCATCCTGGTATGACTGTAGCGTGTGAGTTTACTCAGGTGTTCACTTATCTGGGCTTGCTGCACGTGTTCGATCTGTGAATATTTCGATATTCTGAGTTATCTGTGACTTGAGGACTCTGTCTTCTGTTGTCTTTTAAGATGTGGTTGCATTGTATTTAGGAGAAGTTTTCTTCTCGGTTTCTG
This sequence comes from Bombina bombina, assembly GCF_027579735.1. Classification (NCBI taxonomy): domain Eukaryota; kingdom Metazoa; phylum Chordata; class Amphibia; order Anura; family Bombinatoridae; genus Bombina; species Bombina bombina. The sequence continues at coordinate 646,431,174 of NC_069504.1, forward strand.
TTCCCGGTCTTAACCTTGTGGTTTCTGTGTATTCCGGGGTCTGACCTGCTGTTTTGTTCTAGTGGTGAGCTTTGCGGCTTCACTACCTGAAGGCTGAGAGTTTGCATACCCACTGTGGGTGCTGTGGTTTCTCGTTGCCTGCCTGTTTCTCAAGACTGTTTTGGGTCTCTTTGAGCTTGGCTTGGTTCTCGGGGGTTCCTTTTTTCATTTGGAGCCAGTTGCACTTTATTTGGGGTCCCTTCGGGGGTCCTTGATTTTTCTTTCACGTTTTCTCTTGATCAATTTCTCTAGTAAGGGGCGGGACGTTGGGGACCGACTGCTGTGCGGTGTTGTCTCCTGGAGGAGGCTTGGCTCAGTCGAGTCCTTTCTGTGGTCTCTAGCAAGGTCTTATGGACTATCTGCGGGTCAGTGTCCTTGGGGCCTTTTCCTTTTTCTAAGCTTTATCGGCTTCGGATAAAGCGGGTTTTTTTTGGGTAGGATTTGTAGGCCTGGTGCCCTCAGAATGGGCCGCCTTTTGTACCCTCCTGTTTTGCATTCAGTGTCCTCTATAGCTTGGGTATTGTTTCCCAAAAGTAATGAACGCAGCTGTGGACTCTTTCCATTTATGAAGAAAAACATAAATTATGCTTACCTGGCAATTTTCTTTTCTTCAGATGGAAAGAGTCCACAGCTCTATGTGGCGTCTGTTATTTTTATTCTTCTGGCACCTTTTCACCCTGATATTTCTTCTACTGTTCCTTCTTGCTCGGCAGAATGACTGGGAGATAAGGGAAGTGGGAGAGCTATTTAAAGGGACACTGAACCCAAATTGTTTCTTTCGTGATTCAGATAGAGCATGAAATTTTAAGCAACTTTCTAATTTACTCCTATTATCAAATTTTCTTCATTCTCTTGGTATCTTTATTTGAAATGCAAGAATGTAAGTTTAGATGCCGGCCCATTTTTTGTGAACAACCTGTGTTGTTCTTGCTGATTGGTGGATAAATTCATCCACCAATAAAAAAGTGCTGTCCAGAGTTCTTAACTAATAAAAAAGCTTAGATGCCTTCTTTTTCAAATAAAGATAGGAAGAGAACAAAGAAAAATTGATAATAGAAGTAAATTAGAAAGTTGCTTAAAATTGCATGCTCTATCTGAACCACACAAAAATTGTGTTCACTGTCCCTTTAAGCCTTTAGCTGGGGTGTCTTTGCCTCCTCCTGGTGGCCAGGTTCTGAATTTCCAAAAGTAATCAATGCAGCTGTGGACTCTTTCCATCTAAAGAAAAGAAAATTATCAGGTAAGCATAATTTATGTTATGTGTGTATGAATGTATGGATATATATATATATATATATATATATATATATATATATAAACTGGCGAAGGCACTTTCTATATGCTATTCTATTGAGGATATCATGAACCTACAGATGTATGTTTAGAATAGCAGATGTTATGAGCCAGAGATTTAGGCAAGATCATAGATCTTTTTGGTCACTATAGGTATAGTCTGGGGGGGTAAACTGTACTCTCTTGATGTTATCAACAGTCTTCAATAACCAGTGATAGCATTATGATTGTGTGCTGTAAAATATTTATTCCAAGTAATTTGTTCCCATTATGGACCTGATTATCTAAAATTCATCAGCATGGCGACCCATGCATAGGTAGACTTCACAGAATGGTCTAACAAAAGAGGCTGAACCAGGAATTCCTGGTGAGTGGTGAGTTTACCTCTATAGAAAGAATTGAAGCACACTAGAATGCAGATTCTTACACAGGAGAGCGAATGTCACAGCACCCGGCACTGATAGCATCATTTTTTTGAAGAACATACAAATCAAATTAGATTGTTTCCAGCATAATTTACCCTGCAGCTTTTTTCTAGTTTCACATAGTTTATTTTAACAGAACTTTAATAAGTGAAATGCATATTTTGAAACACTCGCCAGCCTACTTTTGGCGAGATGAAAGTGCAAGGCCTACATGCGTAATATGCTTAGGTCATTCTGATATCTATTACAAGGAAACTTGTTTTACACTCAAGGAGCTCCCCTGTTCAGCCCACTCACAAATACTCCAAGACTCCTTTCAAAATAGAAATATAGGAACCCTTTGTATTTTAACTGCTTGTTTAGAATTTCAACACCTATTTGGATGTGTAATGTATATGATTTTGATGCGTAATATGATTCTTATTTTTACAGCGTACATTAAATGCGCTTTTGAAATGCTTAGTTTATTGAGCTCTTTCCTGTATGTATGCAGCTCGCCATCAAATACAGAAATGTAGGTTATGCCCCTTAGCGAAATACAGTTTACAGCATAAAATGTACCGTTAGATAATTTTGTCATGGACTTAAAGGGACATTAACACTAAATTTCATGCACCTCCCTCTAATCATGCCGCCATATTGGAGCTTAGGTTACACTGCAGGTATCTAATAGAGAATTTATGCACAAGTGCAAACACATCAGCACTGAAATGCAATAAAAGGTGAAGTTTAACATAGCAGTACCCATGACTAGCAGTAGGCAGGGAATAACCTCAATACTATGCTTATAAAATGTATTTAGTGTGTAATGTCCCTTTAATTGCACTGAAGAATGATTTTAGATAATCCAATTTGAGTGTAGAGCTTTAGATCATCAGGGCCTATGAAAGTAGCTCTTCCAATATCCTAGTATTTTATACTCCTATTTTGATTGATTATCTGGAATAAATATGTAGCTTAAAGCTAATTGGATATGCTTCCGGTATCTCTGGCTGAGACCTTATGAATACAACAACATATCACAGCACTCTGTAGGAGTTTAAGACCTTAATTGGCTGGCCAACCCCTGTTGACAGAATAGGGTGAAAGGGGAAGGGAGAGCAACTCTGAATATTAAATGTTACTATTTCTAAACTATAAAAGTCTCCATAAACCACTGGAATCTCAGCCATTGTGCTTTGAAAGCCTGTCATGGAAATGAGTGTTTTTTGGCTGGGGTCCAAGCTGGTCATGGTTGCTTTAGAGAAGGATATTAGTCTGAAAAATGTGCTGAGGAAGAGACAAGGTTGAAGATGTTCTGCTGAGCTTTTTATGATACATAAAATATTTGTTGAACAAAGCAGCCTTGATGTAATCACCCCACCCGGTGGGACATATATTGTAGGATGCCTCTCCTTTGTACTTGTATATTTAATGTATATTGTTTACTTTAGGTGTGGAAATGCCCCATTAGATCATTTACCTCTTAACAGAATCAGCACTATGAGGAAGAGATACAGGTATGTATCCCAACTACTATAAATATTGTCTCACAACTATCTTTTTGACATATATTGCTACAGCATTGTTGTCTCTGTTTCAGGAATGGTCTAGGGCCAGTGAAGGAGGGAGAGGCACAGTATTCTGTCGTTCATTGTACAGGTTACATAAAAGCCTGGCCCCCAGCAGGTAAAAACGTCTGTACTGTGCAAGAAAAGTAGTGCCAAACAATTATAGAAGTGACTCTTAACACATTTGTCTCCTAAAAAAAAACCAGTATATATACACAATCTGTTTTTATTGATTTATTATATGAACTGCAGATCATAAAACATACAGGAACTTGTGCCTTTTGTTTTATTTTTTTTGTATATGAAAATAGCTAGTTTGCTCCATTCAAATTGTCTGAACTTGCAGGGAGAGCAGACCTCCATATTCTATCACTCTATAAACACACATTTTTCCTTATCTTATCCCTGTTGGTATATAAAAAGGCCAATACTTAGAGTTAACAACTGAAATTAACATTTTAGTGCCTATCTTACAAACCTCACTCTGAGAGGATTATTACAACTGATGCCTCTTGTTTACATCACTTTTCTGTAGAGCAAGGAACTATTTGTAAACAATGTAAAACACTACAACTTGCAAAATAAATAATTGGGAATACATTAAAGGGACATGAAACCCAAAAAAATTCTTTCATAATTCAGATAGAGAATACAATTTGAAACCTGTTTCTAATTTACTTCTATTATCTAATTTGTTTCATTATTTTTTATAATTTGTTGAAGGAGCAGCAATGCACTACTGATTTCTAACAGAACAAATGGGGGATCCAATGAAAATCAGTATATATATATATATATATATATATATATATATATATATATATATGCAGCCACCAATCAGCAGCTGGAACCTAGGTTTTTTTGCTGCTCCTTAGCTTTCCTAGATAAACCTTTCAGGAAAGGATAACAAGAGAAGGAAGCAAATTAAATAATAGAAGTACATTGGAAAGTTGTTTAAAATTATATTCTCTATCTGAATCAGGAAAGAAAATGTTTGGGTTTCATGTCCCTTTAAAGGGGAGACAATTTTACAGAGCACTGTCTCTTTAAGGTTTGCAAATAAAAATTGTAAATTTCTTACACACTCCTTTTAATACAAATATCTATTTGCAATAACTAACTTGTAAAGAAGATGTATGGATTGTATTGTGTGTATCAAGTTGCAAATTGTAGGGATATAAAAAGTACATCAGAGAAGAAAATGTCTCTTTGGAAAAACAGATTACGTTATCATTTTACAGAAAAGTGTGAGACCTATGTGATAGAGAGAGTGGTGGATTGCAGGATAAAAGCAGATTGAATAGGAATTTAAACTGACATATATTATTATGTTAAGGGTATTGACATTCCAGTACATTAAACCTGTCAGGAAATCAGCAGATCATACTGTCTGTTTCTGACATCAGTTTCTGCATTTCTAGTATTTCAGAGAACTGCAGGTTTAAAATAAAGCATTTACACCACATCTGGGAGGAGGGACAGTACTCCATGCTTGGAGTTTTATGAGACATTACAATATCTGTCTTACTAATTAAGTTACCAGTTAAGCTTTATACGAAATTATGGGTTTCTTATGAACCATTGTGGTACCTGAAAATCCTACAGAGTAATTCATATTTTCTAAACTAGTGTTGCTAAATGTCAGTGTTTCACATTTCTTTACTAATAGGTTTGACCCACATGTTTTGTAAATATAACTATATTTATTTAATGGGCTTCTTTAATATACGAGTAGTATGTCTTCACAATTAAACACTGCATTGAAAACAAAATGGCCATACAACATACCTGTTTTCATACATTTAAAGCTGTCATTTTGTTCATAAAATACAAATCAAAGTGTTTACGAGGAGGAAAACAGCAACAAATTTTACTTTAAACAAAATATGCTGTTGAAATTTAATTTATAGGAGAAAGCTGATAAGACCCAGGTGATTAAACAGATTTATGTGGGTAGAGAAGTTGGCTTATGTGCTAAAATACAGTATAATAGCAATTGTAAAAAATGGGGACCATCTTAATTTTAAAATTAACTGTATCTTCTTATTTGCATGTCCCTATCCACAACTTCTTGACTGCTGTGGAAACATCAGCTGCATTGAAAGGTACATTAAAGGGACATAAAAGTCAATTTGTTTATGTACGCATGATATATTTCTGCATAAAAAATTTGCATAATGAAAAAATGTTTTAAAAGCAATTCAAATTATCACTTTGCCAGGAAATATTACAGGGTTGGTATGGCAGAGAAGTCCAAGGATACACCCCTTGAAAAGCTTGGTAGAGTTCCTATACTTGTTTGCCTTTATTGTAGCCAATTAAGAGGTTAAAGTTGAGGCTTTCTATAGCATTGTCCTTTTAGTAATGACAGTTTTTGTTTTTTTACATAACAAATCTCCATTGTGTGTAGAGCTCTAGAGTATCTGGACCTTAAAGAGGACCTTGGTTGTACAAGGATATGCTTGCTTACTCATGGTTCTTTGCGTAGTGAAGTTTATTTGTTGTGAAAGTGTTAAAGGGACAGTCTAGGCCAAAATAAACTTTCATGATTTGCTTTGTTCTCTTGGTATTCTTAGTTGAAAGCTTAATTTAGGAGGTTCATATGCTAATTTCTTAGACCTTGAAGGCCACCTCTTTTCAGAATGCATTTTAACAGTTTTTCACCACTAGAAGGTGTTAGTTCATGTATTTCATATAGATAACACTGTGCTCGTGCACGTGAAGTTACCTGGGAGCAGGCACTGATTGGCTAAACTGCAAGTCTGTCAAAAGAACTGAAATAAAGGGGCAGTTTGCAGAAGCTTAGATACAAGATAATCACAGAGGTTAAAAGTATATTAATATAACTGTGTTAGTTATGCAAAACTGGGGAATGGGTAATAAAGGGATTATCTATCTTTTAAAACAATAAAAATTCTGGTGTAGACAGTCCCTTTAAGTATAATGCTGATAAGGCTCCAGCCTTGCATAAGATATTGCAGTCTGCATCAGGCTTGTTTTTGTGTGCACTGGCCCACACCTCTATGTGCATAGCACAGCCCATTGGTTGAGAGGATGAGCATTAGAAAGGAACAAAATTAATCTAGACTGTGTGACATCACTGCTGAAAATAAACAAAAAACAGCATTTCACATAGAGATATCTTATTTATACTTTAAAATGAAATGAAAACATTATAGATTATTTATTTCAAATGAATTGTTTTAACTTTTATCTTTGTTGTCTTAAAGCTGTTTAAATTGATGTTTATGCACATTTCACTGGTCAATAAGAACACTTCCTGCAGCTCTGTTGGCGGGTAGTTTTATTTATCAGAGGAGCATCTTTTTAATATGTAATATTTCCTCTTTTCATATGGAACAGAGAAAAAAATATGATTGTATGTCCTTCTCACTTAACTCAGGGAGTGCAGTGTAATGATCCTACCTTGTGCCTTTCCTTGCTCAAAAATACATTTACTGCACCTTTGTCTTATTCCCTACGTTATAAAGAACAGGTTATGTAGCGTTTCATTAGACATTGCTCTTTTATTTGGAATTTGCCTATGTTTTCATATACACAATTTTGGTTACTTTTTCTCTAGTAAATAGGAGCTTTGCTTGCAGATTTTTCCCACAGAAAGTAACATCAGAAACTGTGAAAACAAATATAAGAAAAATGCAATGAACTGATACAGAGAACAAGCAGTTACTTAGGCAGTTATGAGGTTTCCTTCTGTTTCTTGTGATTGTTCCGAACCTCTGGTTTTTATCCATCTCTGTGAGTCTGGTGTTTGCGCTGAGAGCCATCTCTGACTCCTTTCAATATTATTATTGGTTATTTGTAGAGCGCCAAAAGATTCCGCAGTGCTATAAACAAAGACGGAGTACAACAAAACATTAATAGGGATCAAACGGGTAGAGGGCCCTGCCAAGATTCGCACTGTTGTAGTCCGCTCTTAAGAAGGTGATCTACAAACAGCTGGACTCTTAGGCTTACATGTTCAGGGGGTTAAGGGGATAGCAATGGAGGAGAGGAACTGGTATAAAGAAAGGTTAGTGTAGGTTGTATGCATCCCTGAACAGTAGAGTATTTAGGGACCTTCTTAAATGTATGTAGTCTAGTCCTTTTATGTGAAAGGGAGACTGTAAATGGTTTATAGCATAACTGAAATTCTGTGCTCTTTCATGAAGTCAATACTCGTTCTAAGCGTGGCTAAAATTCTAAACTAGTAGACTTAACAATATAAGTAAAGGTTTAGGGTTTAATGAGCACTCTTTCCTAGTCTAAGTAGTAAGGAATTAAAAAATAACTTTTAATAATTAAATGTAAAAATGTGGAAACAACCTCTATATAATAAATGAAACCCCACCAACCAAAGTAATAATCAAGTGAGATAAAAAGCGCATGCATTCACCCCCCTGTTTCCTGGCCGATAGCTGCAATTGTTGGCATTAGATGCTAGGGGTGAAAAAACATGCAATCTCACTAAAAGAATACACAAACTAGTTTCGACCCAAGTGGCCTTTTTCAATGTGAAAAGTAACAAGCCGAAGCCCCAAATGCCACCCTTTTAAATACAGGCATATTGCCTGCTATTCACCAATCATGATGTAGCATTCAGAGCCACCCCTCATACAGCCTATCTACGCTGTGTGTGACTGTGGTGTGGGCATGTGCTGATTCTGTGCATCATGATTGGTGGACAGATTGTGACTTCACATCACAGAAGACAGTGTGTAAACAGACTCTGACAGGATTAGTGTATAACACTAGTGAAACAGTAAGATCCGGGTTAGTAGTACTGTATGTGCTCCTGAGTATTACACTTATTTGGGCAACCCGGATCTTACTGTTTCCTCATTTTTACATTTAAAGGGACTGTTCACCCAAAAATTGTTTTATTTTTATTTGAAAGCTTTTAACCCCTTAATGACCACAGCACTTTTCCATTTTCTGTCCGTTTGGGACCAAGGCTATTTTTACATTTTTGCGGTGTTTGTGTTTAGCTGTAATTTTCCTCTTACTCATTTACTGTACCCACACATATTATATACCGTTTTTCTCGCCATTAAATGGACTTTCTAAAGATACCATTATTTTCATCATATCTTATAATTTACTGTAAAATTTTTTATAAAATATGAGGAAAAAAATGGAAAAAAAACACACTTTTTCTAATTTTGACCCCCAAAATCTGTTACACATCTACAACCACCAAAAAACACCCATGCTAAATAGTTTCTAAATTTTGTCCTGATTTTAGAAGTACCCAATGTTTACATGTTTTTTGCTTTTTTTGTAAACTATAGGGCCATAAATACAAGTAGCACTTTGCTATTTCCAAACCATTTCTTTTCAAAATTAGCGCTAGTTACATTAGAACACTGATATCTTTCAAGAATCTCTCAATATCCATTGACATGTATATATTTTTTTTAGTAGACAACCCAAAGTATTGATCTAGGCCCATTTTGGTATATTTCATGCCACCATTTCACCGCCAAATGCAATCAAATACAAAAAATCGTTCACTTTTCACAAATTTTTTCACAAACTTTTGGTTTCTCACTGAAATTATTTACAAACAGCTTGTGCAATTATGGCATAAATGGTTGTAAATTCTTCTCTGGGATCCCCTTTGTTCAGAAATAGCAGACATATATGACTTTGGCGTTGCTTTTTGGTAATTAGAAGGCAGCTAAATGCCACTGCGCACCACACGTGTATTATGCCCAGCAGTGAAGGGGTTAATTACGGAGCATGTAGGGAGCTTTTTGGGGTAGTTTTAGCTTTAGTGTAGTGTAGTAGACAACCCCAAGTATTGATCTAGGCCAATTTTGGTATATTTCATGCCACCATTTCACCGCCAAATGCGATCAAATTAAAAAAAACGCTAAATTTTTCTCAATTTTAGGTTTCTCACTGAAATTATTTACAAACAGCTTGTGCAATTATGGCACAAATGGTTGTAAATGCTTCTCTGGGATCCCCTTTGTTCAGAAATAGCAGACATACATGGCTTTGGCGTTGCTTTTTGGTAATTAGAAGGCCTCTAAATGCTGCTGCGCATCACACGTGTATTATGGCTAGCAGTGAAGGGGTTAATTATGTAGCTTGTAGGGAGCTTGCAGGGTTAATTTTATCTTTAGTGTAGAGCTCAGCCTCCCACCTGAAACATCAGACCCCCTGATCCCTCCCAAACAGCTCTCTTCCTTCCCCCACCCCACAATTGTCCCCGCCATCTTAAGTACTGGCAGAAACTCTGCCAGTACTAAAATAAAAGGTATTTGGCCCTTTTTTTTAAAAAAAAAGAAGAAGCATATTTACATATGCTGATGTGTAGGATCCCCCCTTAGACCCCAACCTCACTGATCCCCCACCAAACAGCTCTCTAACCCTTCCCCTCTGCCTTAATGGGCGCCATCTTGGGTACTGGCAACTGTCTGCCAGTACCAATTTTGTAAAAAATGTGGCTTTTCTTAAAAAAAAATCCCTTTTCTGTAGTGTAGCTTTCCCCCCCCCCCCCCCCACCAAGACCAACCCCCAACCCCTTCCAGATCCCTTAGATTACATTTATAATACTGAAAAAAAAATTTTTTTTTTTTTACTTTGAACTTTTTTTTTTCTGTAGTGTAGCGGTTCCCGCCCGTGCACGCGCCCGCCCACCACCCCCCGTGCACGTGCGCGCTCCCGTGCGCGCCCCCGTAGGTCCCGCCCCCCTCCACTCCACACAGAGCATCGATGGCCGCCCACCCGCCTCCCACGTAAGCTCCCACCCGCCAACGATACCGGCCACCGATGTCCGGTGCAGAGAGGGCCACAGAGTGGCTCTCTCTGCATCGGATGGCCAAGGGGGGTTATTGCAGGATGCCTCCATATCGAGGCATCACTGCAATAACCGGAAAGCAGCTGGAAGCGAGCAGGATCGCTTCCAGCTGCTTTCCAGACCAAGGACGTACGCCACACGTCCTCGGTCATTAACTGTATTTTTTTTAAGGACGTGTGGCGTACGTCCTTGGTCGTTAAGGGGTTAATAATGTGAGTATGCTAGTCTGAAACACTAAATGCACATTATTATCATCATATAGTTTTTCTTTTTTTAGTATAGCGATTTTCAACAGGCTGGTCTATACCCTGTTTTACCTTTTTGATACGTGCATTTAGCCCGAAGTTGCTTCACAGTTCTGCCCCCCCCCCCCTCTAATGACGTAATTACAAGTGTGAACACGGACGAGCACTAAATAAAAGCACGTCCGTGTTCCTCATTCCAGTTAGAATTTTGCTCCTGTCCAGACTCCTATTATTTGCGCAGTCTCATAAGGCACCCTCCTGTATTTCAGTAACATTGCTGTACTGAAGGTAAGACAATTTCCAACAGATCACTGACGGCTTCCCTCATTGTAATGTACAACATTCAGAGTTAGAATTTGCCACGGATGCTTGTTTCTGATACTTATACAATGTTACAACATACCTATTTGCTTAGTAAACTAATAGCGCCGTAACACTACACCACTAGTCATGAACAGCAGAAAAACAAACTGCAGTATTTTCTACCAAACTTTGAAACTGTTATTAAAAATCATGCATAGCTGATACCTATTCACAAAATAAATGCTGCACCAGGCAAATTCTAACTCTGCGCTGCACTTTGAATGTTGAACATTACAACGTGAGAAACTCCAAAGAAGAACTTGGATTTCGGGGCAAGTGAGCCCCCGATCACGTGCGCACGCTTCCTCGATGTAGAGGACGCGCTTCTCTGACAATTGCGCGTGCTGAGTAGAAAAAAAAGCTATTTTGCATAAAATTTAATAAAACTATTTGATAGGTCACAGGGTGGGGTAAGAGAGTTTTGCAAGCACAACCCTTTTATCTGGGTGTTCCAGATTCGCCAAGCTTTAACACACACAAGCTGATTAAAAAGGTAAACATAATATATATTTCACACACCATAATTATTCAGTGTTCTCCTTTTATTTTCTTTGTAATGCAATATTGCTGATAATGAGTTGTTCTACATTGAGAGAACTGGTCCTTTAATTATTAAAAGTTATTTTTTAATTCCTTACTACTTAGACTAGGAAAGAGTGCTCATTAAACCCTAAACCTTTATTCTTTATTTATGTTATTAAATCCTTTTTTTAGGGGTAGCACCGGACTGTTACGTTTAGCTCAGTCTTTTTTCCAGGGTCACTGGGTCCTAGTGCCGGTACCATTTTCAAACTAGTAGACTTATCATTCATAAGGTAACAATATGACTATGTGCAGTCTAGGAAACACTTGACAAATCCCAGCACTAAAGGGTCTTAAAAAAAGTGTTTTACTTCTGGCTCTTAAATCTTTAGAATGTTCTGCATGTGTCTATAACTAAAATCTGTCCCAGACTCCTAAAAAAAGTGAATGTGGCTTCTTGATATTCTGGCCGTTTCACAAGCTAAGCTTCACATCATTTGTCAGCTGTGCATCAATTCTAGAGGAGCGAGATTGTCAGAATGAGAAATCCGCCTAAATAATTGGAAAATATGTCAGATCTCTTAACTTAAATTCAGTTATTGTGGAAAGTCTTTATTGGTTATATGAGTTACAGGATGTTACATGTTGCATACATTACAATAACTAAAAAATGAATAAATAGCCAATCTAAAATTACCACTAAGTAATTTGTTGACTTTTATTTATGTATTGTGATTAAGTAGATCTTAAATTTGTACCGTCTACACACAAGTTAGCCCCCATGTGCGAGATATCTAAATTCCAATTGTCGTTTCTCAGATTAATCCTGCGTAACTATATACAACTCTGCGTGACACTCGGATATCTCAATTCTTTTCCACTGTGTATAGATTATACTTACATTGCTGATTGTAATGCTAGAGAACCAGTTATAAATAGTGTCAAGCAGCCCATATTTTGAAAAATGTAAGAATGATTAAGTGCTATTTGGAAATAGAGAGTGGACCATTGTATGATTACAGACAAACACTTGTGAATCATATAGTTATGTAGGTGTTGTTGTCATGTGTATGCGTGCAGATCTGGACCAACACAGATGCTTGGGTTTTGTGTGTAAGCAAATGAAATTTGCCACTCAGTAACCTGCGTACATTCCTAAACTCTGGCGTATGCTTTTTTTGTCCTGTGGGACCAGAGATTCTGCACAGATATCCTATATATAGAATTGTTTAGCCTGCAGCAAGCAGCCCTTTTTGTTAATGTATCACAGGTGGGAATTGAAAGTTCAAGTACATGCAAACAATCACTTATGCCTGATTGTGTGTTCACATTGGAAGCAACCCATTGATGGGACCACAGTTAAGATTAGGACCCTAACTGAGCAGCTTTATAAGGAAAATATGCAAAAGGGAAACAATCCAATATAATGTAAACTAATTAATACTTAGATTTCTAGGGGAAAGTCACAAAGGCTTTAACTCTCATTAAATACATATGTGTCGTAAAAGGTTGTTGGGTATATTGTATATAGAACAAAAGGATCATCATTTAGATTTGTTGACAAGTATCTCCAAATTCTTGGAATCTATACAACTTTCTAAATAAAAAAAAAATAATACTAATGAACAGTCATGTTCCTATTAATGCATGGCCTGTGGATCTTATGAATTAAATATCCTTAGCTGTTGCTTTATATGCATTTCTTTCTACACATTAGCATCAGCACATTGTTGGCAGAGCAGGTTCATCACAATAGCCATTATACTTTTTATTGAAATGGATTTTTCCAATATATCCATTTCTTTAAAGGGATAGTAAAGTCCAAATTAAACTTTAATGATTCAGATAGGGCAAGTAATTTTAAACAATGTTCTAATTTACTTCCTCATCAAATTTGCTTTGTTCTCTTGTTATTCTTAGTTGAAAGCTAAACCTAGGTAGGCTCACATGCTAATTTCTAAGCCCTTGAAGGCCGCCTCTTATCTGAATGCATTTGACAGTTTTCACAGCTAGAGGGTGTTAGTTCATGTGTTTCATATAGATAACATTGTGCTAATGCATATGGAGTTATTTAAGAGTCAGCACTGATTGCCTTAAATGCAAGTCTGTGAAAAGATCTGAGATAAGGAGGCAGTGTGCAGAAGCTTAGATACAAGGTAATCACAGAGGTAAAAAGTATATTTCTATAACAGTGTTTGTTATGCAAAGATGGGGAATGGTAAATAAAGGGATTATCTATCTTTTTAAACAATAACATTTTTGGTGTTTACTATCCCTTTAACAACAAACATATATGTGTAATCCATTACCTGTTGTAGGTCAGTTATGCTTTATCCATAAAAAACAGATGATCATTTCACATCATTTAGTTTTGAACATCACATTTACACATCTGAAGTCAAGCCTATGGAAACATTAACTGTAACAGTATAATGCATGATCTCGTTAAAGGGATACGACACATAAATATTTTATTTTGTCATTCAGACAGAGCATACCATTTTAAAATAGTTTCCAATTTACCTCTGATTACCTTCATTCCCAGGGTATTATTTGTTAAAGAGATACCTAGGTAGGCTTGTGGAGAACTATATGGCAGGAAATAGTGCTGCCATCTAGTGCTCTTGCAAATGGATAACATTCTTGTAAAACTTCTGCCATATAGTGCTCCAGACACTTGCAGGCTCCTGAGCGTACACTCCAGCTTTTCAACAAAAGATACCAAGAGAACAAAGAAAAGTTAACAATAGAAGTAAACTAGAAAGTTGTTTAAAATTGCATGAAAATTTCAAGAAAGAAATATTTGGGGTTTCATGTCCCTTTAAACATACAGAAACATCTGTCATTTTCTATCTAACCCTATTGTTGCTGATTTCTAATGATCCCCAGCCAGAAACATCAGCAAACACGAGTACAGCTCGTACAGTGCTTAGCTGAATTATTCATTCACATTTGATGTTGTCTTTTCATTTCCATTGAATACAGGGAGTGCAGAATTATTAGGCAAGTTGTATTTTTGAGGATTAATTTTATTATTGAACAACAACCATGTTCTCAATGAACCCAAAAAACTTATTAATATTAAAGCTGAATAGTTTTGGAAGTAGTTTTTAGTTTGTTTTTAGTTATAGCTATTTTAGGGGGATATCTGTGTGTGCAGGTGACTATTACTGTGCATAATTATTAGGCAACTTAACAAAAAACAAATATATACCCATTTCAATTATTTATTTTTACCAGTGAAACCAATATAACATCTCAACATTCACAAATATACATTTCTGACATTCAAAAACAAAACAAAAACAAATCAGTGACCAATATAGCCACCTTTCTTTGCAAGGACACTCAAAAGCCTGCCATCCATGGATTCTGTCAGTGTTTTGATCTGTTCACCATCAACATTGCGTGCAGCAGCAACCACAGCCTCCCAGACACTGTTCAGAGAGGTGTACTGTTTTCCCTCCTTGTAAATCTCACATTTGATGATGGACCACAGGTTCTCAATGGGGTTCAGATCAGGTGAACAAGGAGGCCATGTCATTAGATTTTCTTCTTTTATACTCTTTCTTGCCAGCCATGCTGTGGAGTACTTGGACGCGTGTGATGGAGCATTGTCCTGCATGAAAATCATGTTTTTCTTGAAGGATGCAGACTTCTTCCTGTACCACTGCTTGAAGAAGGTGTCTTCCAGAAACTGGCAGTAGGACTGGGAGTTGAGCTTGACTCCATCCTCAACCCGAAAAGGCCCCACAAGCTCATCTTTGATGATACCAGCCCAAACCAGTACTCCACCTCCACCTTGCTGGCGTCTGAGTCGGACTGGAGCTCTCTGCCCTTTACCAATCCAGCCACGGGCCCATCCATCTGGCCCATCAAGACTCACTCTCATTTCATCAGTCCATAAAACCTTAGAAAAATCAGTCTTGAGATATTTCTTGGCCCAGTCTTGACGTTTCAGCTTGTGTGTCTTGTTCAGTGTTGGTCGTCTTTCAGCCTTTCTTACCTTGGCCATGTCTCTGAGTATTGCACACCTTGTGCTTTTGGGCACTCCAGTGATGTTGCAGCTCTGAAATATGGCCAAACTGGTGGCAAGTGGCATCTTGGCAGCTGCACGCTTGACTTTTCTCAGTTCATGGGCAGTTATTTTGCGCCTTGGTTTTTCCACACGCTTCTTGCGACCCTGTTGACTATTTTGAATGAAACGCTTGATTGTTCGATGATCACGCTTCAGAAGCTTTGCAATTTTAAGAGTTCTGCATCCCTCTGCAAGATATCTCACTATTTTTGACTTTTCTGAGCCTGTCAAGTCCTTCTTTTGACCCATTTTGCCAAAGGTAAGGAAGTTGCCTAATAATTATGCACACCTGATATAGGGTATTGATGTCATTAGACCACACCCCTTCTCATTACAGAGATGCACATCACCTAATATGCTTAATTGGTAGTAGGCTTTCGAGCCTATACAGCTTGGAGTAAGACAACATGCATAAAGAGGATGATGTGGTCAAAATACTCATTTGCCTAATAATTCTGCACACAGTGTATAGTTAAAGGGACACTAAAGTCAAAATTAAACTTTCATGATTCAGTTGCAGCATGCAATTTTACACAACTTAACAATTGACTTCCATTATCAAACTGTGCACAATTTTTTTTCATGCACACTTTCTGAGGCACCTGCTCCTACTCAGCATGTGCAAGAGTTTAAAGTACATACATATGTCCGTGAGTGATTGGCTGTCACATGATACAGGGGCAGTGAAATAAACTGCTATAAAAATCTAGTGCTCATTTGGAATTCAGAGTAAGTTTTATTGCAATATCTTTTTATTGATTATGTATTGAATAATCCTTTAAGATATTAGTATTTAGTTTCATTATTGATTTTGTTTTTAATGTTATCTTCCATATTCTAGGAATATAATTAAGATACTGGTTGCTCATTCTTCTGCATTTATGCTACAAAGGCGCCAGAACCATCATTATGTCTGAACCCTAGTGATACAACAGTAAGGATTAGCAAATAACCAGTGACATTTATCAATGTGACTAGTTGAGGAGATGTATTTACTTATTGCCTCTAGAGACCATGGTCCATTTTGTTCATTCTTTAGTTTTTCCGGTAATAGCGTTCTGTGCCTAGTACTGGCTGCAATAATTGATTATGGTATGTGTAGGATACAAAATAAACTTTGGGGACATCATAAGTATATGAAATGCATTGTTTTTCTTTGTTGCCTCTAAAAGATACAACATTATTACAGGATTAGTTCTTAAAAAAAGATATTTTGTAATGAAAAAAATATTTTTTATGCTAAAGGAGTGTGTGGTGTTTGAATTTAGAGAGGTTTTCATTATCAACCAATAAGCTATGTGTCCCTAGGGTTGAGTTGTGCACAGACAAACATTACCTTTTACTTTTAGAATCAAAATAGATTGAACTTAAATGTAAAATAGTAATTTATCTTAAAATAGTGGTCTTTGAATGGTACAAATGTAATTTGTTTAATGTCACTTTAAATAATTGTTTTTATAATATTATATTATAGTGGATTGACTATTTGTACTGGAGGCAACACTAGGAGGAAGAAAAAGACCATAAACTATACAACAAACATATTATCAAATGGATCCATTAAAGGGACATTAATAGTGTTAAAATGATATGCTCTGTTAGACTATGTAATTTTAACACCCGTGACGCTGTAGTGCTATGCATTTAAACACATACTAAAAGTCCCTCTTGGGACCCACTGAGCACTCCTTGTCCCGATCTAAAACTGCCCCTGATCCAATCAGCAGCTCTAGTCATACGACCCAGTACTTACCCTGCAAGCTCTCTATATTGAGAAATGGTGCAGTATCTAGGCTGATAAATACTGTAATGTTAGGTTCAAAGCATTGAACCTAAGGTTAAATATAGTTTATTTTATTTGGAAATGGTTGAGATACTGAATTTAATGTTGTACCCGTACACAGCTGGGGTGAGTTTTTTATTAGCCTTTTCTAAGATGTTCCAAATTATTTGAAGGGCTACGTTTTGAATTAGTTAAGCCAAATAATATGTATGGTAGAACAAGGAATTCAGATAAAATATATGAAAACTATAAGAAACAAACATTCACAAGTGGAAAAAAATATGTAGTAATTGGGATTGTAAAATAGTAGTTGCTGATTGATTCAACATTGATGATTACTACCTAATGTGTTTGAATGTTTTTCACTGAGCCATAAATATCAATCCAAAACATTTTCTTAACATTTTGAATCATAACTGTTATATTTAATAGTTTCTGTGTCTGAACACTTATTTGCAAAGTGCCAGTGAAATCAGAGCAGTGGGAAACCCAGGGAAACCATATGATAACAAGGTTTTCTAATGAACTAACTATTGCGCACAAACGAATAGAGGTTTATCACGGGTGTTTGCCCATCGGAAGTAGTGCGCATTTTAGAAATGGAAAGTAAGCGCTCTAGTTCAAGCGCAATTGAAATTAACGCACGTCGGGATAGCACAACTTCAGAACTCTGGTTAACGGTTACACTCAAATAAAAAGTTGCACAAAACACATCAACAATACATGTAAAAGTACAGTTATACTCATAATAACACTATCTATGGAGCTATGGAGGCATCCATAGCTCTGCACACTGACTTGGGAGCAGAGGACGTTTACTTTTACTGGCATTTCCAGTGGTCGATATTACGGTAGATCAGATGATGAGTCTTTGATTTTTATTGATTATCAGTATATGATTACCATACTTGTGAGCAGTTCACTGTGGGGCTAAATACAGTAAATATATACTCTGCACTGTGTGAGGGAAAGAGGCTGAGTGGTTTAAGAGGATGCAGCCTTTGAGGGTTATGAGGGGGCTGTGTGTGTGAGGTGGCAGGATAAGGAGACTGATATCTGTCAGGGAGGCTAAGGCATTAAGGAGGGGTCTGTGTGTGAGGGAGATAGGGGCGCTGAAAGGGTGAGGAGGGCAGAGGTGAGGTAGTTACCAGTAATAGGATGTGAAGTGGGCAGCCTGTGGGGGGCCGGGTAAGGAGACTGTTATCTGTCAGGAAGGGAGGCTAAGACATTAAGGAGGGGTCTGTTTTTTACTAATGTGTATATTACCTTTAAGTTAAAAAAAAAGTAAAATATTTTTTTTTTTTTTTAAAATGGCACCAAACTTTAAGGGTGCGGCTTATAATCAGGAGTGGCCTATACTCGGAACAATACGGGGAAATATGTATTTAGGAATAAAGAGAACGTATTATTCTATCTGAAGATTATTGGAATGTGAAATATTCATATTTCATGTCGGGTTAGCGCACTTGGTTAAACGCGATCGTGTTTGCGCAACTTGGGTGTTATTTGTTTTCCACTTTTCACGCTCCAATGGATGATTGATCAGCCCTGCTCTCACTCAAAGTCTGGGCTTTGATAAATGGAGGCCCTTGCATATCTCTTGTAGTTTATTGTATCAGACCCCTGAGTTTAATGCCATTTGTTTACTGACTTGTGTTTCCATTGTGGGTTTGGCGTTAGTTGATCCCCATCACAGTTATCAGGTATTGGTTTGTGGCATGCCCTATTAACGGTGCAGCTTGCTAACTTTTCTCTTAGTTTTCACCTCAATTTCTCTCCATGTCAATGAGTTTTCAGTCAACAACCC
The DNA here is from genome assembly GCF_027579735.1 of Bombina bombina. Taxonomy (NCBI): domain Eukaryota; kingdom Metazoa; phylum Chordata; class Amphibia; order Anura; family Bombinatoridae; genus Bombina; species Bombina bombina. The sequence goes on from NC_069504.1 coordinate 646,450,087, forward strand.
ATAATCAAATTTTGCTTCCACTCTTTATCCCTATTACTGCCCCCACTATTCATGCCTTTCTGCCTCCACTTGTCATACCTCTTCTCTCCACTCCTTCTCTCTTCTGCCCCATTCTTATTCCCTATTTGTGTCTTATTCTCCTCCCTCTTTCTACCCTAATCCTTTTTCATTCCACTCCATATTCTCAAGCCTTCCTCTGGCATAGTCTTCCATTACCGTTCTACCTCTTTCCTCTGGTATAATTCCTTCTTCTGCTGAGCACTTTAACCCTTTTTGTCTAATTCAAATCTTTCTTTCTGTTTCATCTTCATTCTCTTCCTGTCCAACCCTACATCCAATTTATGGCCCAACCCCTTTCCATATTTTGGTACAAGAATTGTAGATCAATGCTTGGATTGGATTACTGGTTTTAACATAAAATAAACAACGTTGTCATGTCCAAGGCATGCTGTTTAAAATCTTTGAGTTCTAAGTAGTATGTTTAAATAACATTATAATAAACTGAGTTTTTGTAAGACAATATGTGTGAAATAAAATTAAAGTTAACATTTTCTCTGAATTCTGAATAAGAAAATGAAAATCTTTTCAATCATCACCGCTTCACCTTTCAGTGCTGACCGGTTATGTATTGCACAGTGACCGCACAGCAACCTTTAAAGATGTCTTTTTAGATCTTGTTCCTCGTTGCACTACAAAAGCCATACATCTCTGGCTCCCCAGCTGAGCAGCGTGCGCCAGGCGGGGAGCTGCAGACTTTCCATTGCCTTGTGTTAAGTCTCAGATTCCAAGCACAGCTTCTGTTGCCAAGGTTTTTCCTTTGTGGCAGCTTTTTAAAAAAGTCCTGGATTTGTTCAGTAGTAGCTTGAAGAAAGTCCCATAAAAGGGAAGTGTAACTGAAATCACATCTGGCTTAGACCTGACTGGCACAGTGTGTTTCCATTAACTATTTTAGTCTAGTGTCCTACGTTGTATTCTTCTGTAGTTATAGCTTTTTGCCAGCATATTGATCTAAGCACAGCTCCCTAAAGAACCCTGATACTGTAGTGCTGATGCAGAAGAATGAGAGAGCTGAAACTAAAGGGACTTCCTCAGCTTTTGTCATCTGTCATTCTTTTTGTTAATACAGCATCTACATTTACATACAGTTAACAGGACAATTAACAAGGGATTTAATGAGACGGTAAACACTTGTAGATTGTAATATAAAATGTTTAATCGTGTGTATTTAAAAAAAACTTTGCAATATATTTTTACTTTTCTTGTAATTTAAGTATGAAAACAAAGGGTAAGATTACAAGTGGAGCGCTAAATTATCGCGCATGCGCAAATGGACCAATTTGTCCGTTTGCGGGAGCACAATAGTTAACCAGCCATTACAAGTGGCTTGTTATTGCTACCGCAAGCTAAAAGCAGGAGCTTTATTTTTTAATAAAATAACTGCACTAGGCAGTTTTTGGGGGGGCAAAGTTGGCGGAAGTGGGGTTTTAGAAAAAAAAACAACAACATTGAAAAGTGCCTTTCCTTTACAGTCTATGGGAACTGTGTGTTTCCTGTAAATATATATGTATATGCTTATATACATATATATTTATGTGTTAATATGTTTATACACACATTAACACATACATATATATGCATATAATCATATACATATATATTTACACTTTGCTGCCGTCGCTGCGCGACTTACCCCCTTTGCTGAGCGAAACTCTCATGACGTGTCTTCTATGGAAGCGCGCTCTCATGATGGCTATGCTTAATAGCAATGTGAACACAAGCTTGTGTTTGCATTGTTGACAACTTGGTATATCAGCGCACATTATTATGCGCTGGTATTACACAGTGGAGTGCAAATATCGCTTTCACTAAAGCGATATTTAGCACTCCACTTGTAATCTGGCCCTAAGTCTTTAACAATTCTCAGAACTGATAGTGCACATGACAGGCTTCACAAGTCTAACCCTGCTTACATTTGGTCTCTAAAAAATACTTCCATTTCAACTCTTGTATCTTCTTTCATGTTTGATTAAAAAAATAAACAGAAATAGGAATACAATAATATGACGACATAAAGCCAGCATGCTTCTGGCACACATTACGCATGTTTCAGCACTCATCCATGTAGAGGTATTTGGCTGCACTAGGCCATTGCAAAAGGCTAATAGGAGGATCAGAGGTGGTTATAAACCATAACATTTGAAGTTGCAAAAGGTGGACCAGAAAGCTAAATATCAGTAGTGCAAGTGGCACTGATAGATCTGACATCTTCTATTAACTGTTCCTATCCATAGCATAAAAAGTCAGTACTATTATCAAATGTACTTCATTCTATTTGTATCCTTTTTTGAAGAGAGAAAGCAGTGTTGCTATAGTGGTGAAAGACCATAATGCGCAGACCCAATCAAAATAAACAACAGACAAATTTGGCTGTAGTTAGACCACTGGTGTAATAATAAAATTGAGTCTCACCTTGTACCTTATCTGTCATCTACCTTAAAGGGACAGTATACACTCATTTTCATATAATTGCATGTAATAGACACTACTATAAAGAATAAGATGCACAGATACCGATATAAAAATACAGTATAAAACGGTTTAAAAACTTACTTAGAAGCTTTCAGTTTAGCTCTGTTGAAAAGGCAGTTGGAAAGCCCACTGCAAGTGGGAAATAAGACACTCCCCCCCCCCCTTCTTTTGCATATGAAAAGACCCTTTACACAAACAGGAGCAAGCTGGAGTAGGTAGCTGACGGTATTCAAATAAAACTTTGGGGATTCGTTAGGAGTCTGAAAATCAGAGCAATGTTCTTTAAAAATAAGCAAAACTATACATTTATTTAAAAAAAAAACTTTATGGGCTATATAAATAAATAATCTACAAAACATTTATGCAAAGAAAAAATGAGTGTATAATGTCCCTTTAATAGCAGCTTCTCCCAGGTTAACGTCTGCAGGATGAACCAGCGCTAGGAGCACCACCTACTCAGTGATATCACGCTGACTGGAGCTGTAGATGTAAACAGCCGTGTCTGTATAGCCAGTATGTGGAAATGTGTATTACGACTGCTGTCAATTGAGATGTAGAGAAAAGTTAAGTAACGGGCTAACTGCAATGATTTATTAATCTTTAGTAGTCAAAAGCTTACAAGTGAGCTTTGTGGGAAACTCACACTTCGTCACACTGCAATTCTATGCTCTAAAATGGCCACAAACACCATTTTAGAGGTGTATTTGTATTTGCATTTGCTGTTGTATAGTCCCCAGGCAGTGGCCGGGAAATAAATTTACATATTTACATATGTATTTAATACATCATATTCTGTACAGCTAACAGGATCTGCATGAAAAGTGAGAAAACGGAAATCATGTCCACAACATCTAGAAATTGTGCGTTGTAATGAGCGTTCTGTTTTGTTTCTAATATATACGTGCATTGTTATTTACAGTACTGTTGTCTTCACAGACAGAATTTAAATTTGCAATCACATATTCATAACCAGGATTTCACCGTTTGCCATTCCTTCTTGTTTGCTGGCAATCGAGATCTTTTGCACAGGTTTTAAAAAAAATAAAAAATGAAAAGGTCCAAAAAACGGGGTTTTAAATAATCATAATTTACAATATCCAGAACCTTGTGTCACCATCTTCCTACAATTATAGAAATTTGCCAAAGAGAAATCCGTTGTGTACAGTGAGAGTGAGGATTTGAAAACATGGTCTGTACAATAAGTTCCACAACTTTGGACTATATTTAAAACCTTGTCATTTAGTGGTTCCATGATTTACAATGTGAGAACTGTTAAAATCCCTATATAGAAGAAGAGATCAGCTGCAGCCACTTTCTTCTAATAGAATATAATTTCCTGCAATGTTCTTGTTTCCTGTTGTAAGCAGAAAACGGTACTTAGTCAAACAATGATTGGTAGAAAATGGAAAATAAATCATTTTAAAATATTGAGTGTCAATGTAATCATTGAGCAAACATGCTAGACATTACTAAAGAGGTTAACCGCACACATGTAAATGACCATTTCCCTCACAATCTGTACAAAGCTGTATCCCTTAGTATCAATGCTAATAGAATGAGGGTTACATGCATTTTATATGTAATTCACTTTATTTATTCCACAGACAATGATATTATAGTATACTGTATTTTATATTAAGAGCTGTGCCCATTGAACATTTAGGTTAGGTTATTATAATTAAGCATATGTACAGTAACCGTTTATATATGTTGGCTTTCAGTGTAAACTGTTCAGACAGATAAGTGTAATTGTTTCTTTAATGACTGCAGCATTTCTCAATTAAAGGGACATTATACACTCATTTTTTCTTTGCATAAATGTTTTGTAGATGATCTATTTATATAGCCCATAAAGGGTTTTTTTTGTTTTTTTTTATAGTTTTGCTTATTTTTAAATAACATTGCTCTGATTTTCAGACTCCTAACCAAGCCCCAAAGTTTTATAAGAATACTGTCAGCTTCCTTCTCCAGCTTGCTCCTGTTTGTGTAATGAGTCTTTTCATATGCAAAAGAAGGGGGAGGGGTGGAGTGTCTTATTTCCCACTTGCAGTGGGCTTTCCGGCTACCTTTTCAACTGAGTTAAACTGAGAGCTTCTAAGTTAGTTTTTCAACAGTTTTATACTGGATTTTTATATCTGTATCTGTGCATTTTATTCATTATAGTAGTGTCTATTACATGCAGTTATATGAAAATGTGTGTATACTGTCCCTTTAAGGTAATCACAGTACTATATATACACCTATGAGAGCATTGTATTAACATCTATGACTAAGGCACCTGAGCCGAAATGCGTCAGACTGACAGAGTGCTGCTAGTCTTGTGCAGTTTTTATCATGTTGTTCCGTCCTAATAATAAATTAACTTTTAGTGTGCTTGGAGGCTCGTTGTTTTTTTTTAATGTTATTCAAGCTGTACAAAGGGGTTAATTCAAAACAACTGTAATGTAACAATGGTAAAGTGACATTGTATATGTTATTTCCAGTTGGATTTCCATTTATGATCATAAGTTAACAACCAAAAAACACATTTTCATGACATTTTCTAGTAAAAAATTGTTCATGGCTGTGGGACTTTAGAGGGTAAATCCAATTTGGATTGTGATTACTTGAAAAATGTGCTTCCTATGTCATCCAAATCCTCATTATCGGGAGCAGATGTCAGGAAAGATTGTGATTGAGGTTGTTACTAAAAACATTGTTATAAACACTGCTGCTATATAGGGCCCCATAGCTTTATAAATGGAGCCCATAGTGCTCAAGGCACTCACATACTCCAGAGCCTACCAAGGTTTGCTCTTCAGCAAAGGATACCAAGAGAACAAAGAACATGACAATAGAAGTATTTTTTTTTATTTTTTCCAGATTACATGTTATATTTAAATAATTAAACTTTCATTTCTCTTGTTAAGTGTATCCAGTCCACGGATCATCCATTACTTGTGGGATATGCTCCTTCCCAACAGGAAGTTGCAAGAGGATCACCCACAGCAGAGCTGCTATATAGCTCCTCCCCTCACTGACATATCCAGTCATTCTCTTGCAACTCTCAACTAAGATGGAGGTCGTAAGAGGACTGTGGTGTTTTATACTTAGTTTATTTCTTCAATCAAAAGTTTGTTATTTTTAAATGATACCGGAGTGTACTGTTTATCTCAGGCAGTATTTAGAAGAAGAATCTGCCTGCATTTTCTATGATCTTAGCAGAAGTAACTAAGATCCTTAGCTGTTCTCACATATTCTGAGGAGTGAGGTAACTTCAGAGGCGGAATAGCGTGCAGGTTTTCCTGCAATAAGGTATGTGCAGTTAAAATATTTTTCTAGGGATGGAATTTGCTAGAAAATGCTGCTGATACCGAAGTAATGTAAGTAAAGCCTTAAATGCAGTGATAGCGACTGGTATCAGGCTTATTAATAGAGATACATACTCTTATAAAAGTGTATTTTAAAACGTTTGCTGGCATGTTTAATCGTTTTTTACATGTTTGGTGATAAAACTTATTGGGGCCTAGTTTTTTCCACATGGCTGGCTTGAATTTTGCCCTGAGACTTCCCACTGTTGTAATATGAGTGGGAGGGGCCTATTTTAGCGTTTTTTTGCACAGCAAAAATTACAGACACAGACATCCAGCTTCTTCCTGCATGATCCAGGACTTCTCTGAAGGGCTCAAAAGGCTTCAAAAGTCGTATTGAGGGAGGTAAAAAGCCACAGTAGAGCTGTGGCAGTTGTTGTGACTGTTTAAAAAACGTTTTTGTCATTTGTTATTCCGTTTTTGGTATTAAGGGGTTAATCATCCATTTGCAAGTGGGTGCAATGCTCTGCTAACTTATTACATACACTGTAAAAATTTTGTTAGTGTAACTGCATTTTTTCACTGTTATTTCAAAATTTGGGAAAATCTGTGTTTCTTAAAGGCGCAGTAACGTTTTTTATATTGCTTGTAAACTTGTTTTAAAGTGTTTTCCAAGCTTGCTAGTCTCATTGCTAGTCTGTTTAAACATGTCTGACACAGAGGAACCTACTTGTTCATTATGTTTGAAAGCCATGGTGGAGCCCCATAGGAGAATGTGTACTAAATGTATTGATTTCACCTTAAACAGTAAAGATCAGTCTTTATCTATAAAAGAATTATCACCAGAGGGTTCTGTCGAGGGGGAAGTTATGCCGACTAACTCTCCCCACGTGTCAGACCCTTCGCCTCCCGCTCAGGGACGCACGCTAATATGGCGCCAATTACATCAGGGACGCCCATAGCGATTACCTTGCAGGACATGGCTGCAATCATGAATAATACCCTGTCAGAGGAATTATCTAGATTGCCTGAATTAAGAGGCAAGCACGATAGCTCTGGGGTTAGGAGAGATACAGAGCGCGCAAATGCTGTTAGAGCCATGTCTGATACTGCGTCACAGTATGCAGAACATGAGGACGGAGAGCTTCAGTCTGTGGGTGACATCTCTGACTCGGGGAAACCTGATTCAGAGATTTCTAATTTTAAATTTAAGCTTGAGAACCTCCGTGTATTGCTTGGGGAGGTATTAGCTGCTCTGAATGACTGTAACACAGTTGCAATTCCAGAGAAATTGTGTAGGCTGGATAGATACTATGCGGTGCCGGTGTGTACTGACGTATTTCCTATACCTAAAAGGCTTACAGAAATTATTAGCAAGGAGTGGGATAGACCCGGTGTGCCCTTTTCCCCACCTCCTATATTTAGAAAAATGTGTCCAATAGACGCCACTACACGGGACTTATGGCAGACGGTCCTTAAGGTGGAGGGAGCAGTTTCTACTTTAGCAAAGCGTACCACTATCCCGGTTGAGGACAGTTGTGCTTTTTCAGATCCAATGGATAAAAAATTGGAGGGTTACCTTAAGAAAATGTTTATTCAACAAGGTTTTATTTTACAGCCCCTTGCATGCATTGCGCCTGTCACTGCTGCGGCGGCATTCTGGTTTGAGGCCCTGGAAGAGGCCATCCAGACAGCTCCATTGAATGAAATTATTGACAAGCTTAGAACGCTTAAGCTAGCTAACTCATATGTTTCTGATGCCATTGTTCATTTGACTAAACTAACGGCTAAGAATTCCGGATTCGCCATCCAGGCGCGTAAGGCGCTATGGCTTAAATCCTGGTCAGCTGACGTGACTTTAAAGTCTAAATTACTCAACATTCCTTTCAAGGGGCAGACCTTATTCGGGCCTGGCTTGAAGGAAATTATTGCTGACATTACTGGAGGCAAGGGTCATACCCTTCCTCAGGACAGGGCCAAATCAAAGGCCAAACAGTCTAATTTTCGTGCCTTTCGAAATTTCAAGGCAGGAGCAGCATCAACTTCCTCCGCTTCAAAACAAGAGGGAACTGTTGCTCATTCCAGACAGGCCTGGAAACCTAACCAGTCCTGGAACAAGGGCAAGCAGGCCAGAAAGCCTGCTGCTGCCCCCAAGACAGCATGAAGGAACGGCCCCCTATCCGGAAACGGATCTAGTGGGGGGCAGACTTTCTCTCTTCGCCCAGGCGTGGGCAAGAGATGTTCAGGATCCCTGGGCGTTGGAGATCATATCTTAGGGATATCTTCTGGACTTCAAAGCTTCTCCTCCACAAGGGAGATTTCATCTTTCAAGGTTATCAGCAAACCAGATAAAGAAAGAGGCATTCCTAAGCTGTGTGCAAGACCTCCTAGTAATGGGAGTGATCCATCCAGTTCCGCGGACGGAACAAGGACAGGGATTTAATTCAAATCTGTTTGTGGTTCCCAAGAAAGAGGGAACCTTCAGACCAATCTTGGGTCTAAAGATCTTAAACAAATTCCTCAGAGTTCCATCATTCAAAATGGAAACTATTCGGACCATCCTACCCATGATCCAAGAGGGTCAGTACATGACCACAGTGGACTTAAAGGATGCCTACCTTCACATACCGATTCACAAAGATCATCATCGGTTCCTAAGGTTTGCCTTTCTAGACAGGCATTACCAATTTGTAGCTCTTCCCTTCGGGTTGGCCACTGCCCCGAGAATTTTTACAAAGGTTCTGGGCTCACTTCTGGCGGTTCTAAGACCGCGAGGCATAGCGGTGGCTCCTTACCTAGATGACATCCTGATACATGCGTCAAGCTTTCAAATTGCCAAGTCTCATACAGAGATAGTTCTGGCATTTCTGAGGTCGCATGGGTGGAAAGTGAACGTGGAAAAGAGTTCTCTATCACCACTCACAAGAGTCTCCTTCCTAGGGACTCTTATAGATTCTGTAGAGATGAAAATTTACCTGACGGAGTCCAGGTTATCAAAACTTCTAAATGCTTGCCGTGTCCTTCATTCCATTCCACGCCCGTCAGTGGCTCAGTGCATGGAAGTAATCGGCTTAATGGTAGCGGCAATGGACATAGTGCCATTTGCGCGCCTGCATCTCAGACCGCTGCAATTATGCATGCTAAGTCAGTGGAATGGAGATTACTCAGATTTGTCCCCTCTACTAAATCTGGATCAAGAGACCAGAGATTCTCTTCTCTGGTGGCTTTCTCGGGTCCATCTGTCCAAGGGTATGACCTTTCGCAGGCCAGATTGGACGATTGTAACAACAGATGCCAGCCTTCTAGGTTGGGGCGCAGTCTGGAACTCCCTGAAGGCTCAGGGATCGTGGACTCAGGAGGAGAAACTCCTCCCAATAAATATTCTGGAGTTAAGAGCAATATTCAATGCTCTTCTAGCTTGGCCTCAGTTAGCAACACTGAGGTTCATCAGATTTCAGTCGGACAACATCACGACTGTGGCTTACATCAACCTTCAAGGGGGAACCAGGAGTTCCCTAGCGATGTTAGAAGTCTCAAAGATAATTCGCTGGGCAGAGTCTCACTCTTGCCACCTGTCAGCGATCCACATCCTAGGCGTAGAGAACTGGGAGGCGGATTTTCTAAGTCGTCAGACTTTTCATCCAGGGGAGTGGGAACTCCATCCGGAGGTGTTTGCTCAACTGGTCCATCGTTGGGGCAAACCAGAACTGGATCTCATGGCATCTCGCCAGAACGCCAAGCTTCCTTGTTACGGATCCAGGTCCAGGGACCCGGGAGCAACGCTGATAGATGCTCTAGCAGCTCCTTGGTTCTTCAACCTGGCCTATGTGTTTCCACGGTTTCCTCTGCTCCCTCAACTGATTGCCAAAATCAAACAGGAGAGAGCATCGGTGATTCTGATAGCGCCTGTGTGGTCACGCAGGACCTGGTATGCAGACCTAGTGGACATGTCATCTCTTCCACCATGGACTCTGCCTCTGAGGCAGGACCTTCTAATACAAGGTCCTTTCAATCATCCAAATCTAATTTCTCTGAGACTGACTGCATGGAGATTGAACGCTTGATTCTATCAAGGCGTGGCTTCTCCGAGTCAGTCATTGATACCTTAATACAGGCTCGGAAGCCTGTCACCAGGAAAATCTACCATAAGATATGGCGTAAATATCTTTATTGGTGTGAATCCAAGAGTTACTCATGGAGTAAGGTTAGGATTCCTAGGATATTGTCCTTTCTCCAAGAGGGTTTGGACAAAGGCTTATCAGCTAGTTCTTTAAAAGGACAGATCTCTGCTCTGTCTATTCTTTTGCACAAGCGTCTGGCAGAAGTTCCAGACGTCCAGGCATTTTGTCAGGCTTTGGTTAGGATTAAGCCTGTGTTTAAAACTGTTGCTCCCCCGTGGAGCTTAAACTTGGTTTTTAAAGTTCTTCAGGGAGTTCCGTTTGAACCCCTTCATTCCATTGATATTAAACTTTTATCTTGGAAAGTTCTGTTTTTGATGGCTATTTCCTCGGCTCGAAGAGTCTCTGAGTTATCTGCCTTACATTGTGATTCTCCTTATCTGATTTTTCATTCAGACAAGGTAGTTCTGCGTACCAAACCTGGGTTTTTACCTAAGGTGGTTTCTAACAGGAATATCAATCAAGAGATTGTTGTTCCATCATTGTGTCCTAATCCTTCTTCAAAGAAGGAACGTCTTTTGCATAATCTGGACGTAGTCCGTGCCTTGAAGTTTTACTTACAGGCTACTAAAGATTTTCGTCAAACATCTGCCCTGTTTGTCGTTTACTCTGGACAGAGGAGAGGTCAAAAAGCTTCTACAACCTCTCTCTCCTTTTGGCTTCGGAGCATAATACGCTTAGCCTATGAGACTGCTGGACAGCAGCCTCCTGAAAGGATTACAGCTCATTCTACTAGAGCTGTGGCTTCCACCTGGGCCTTTAAAAATGAGGCCTCTGTTGAACAGATTTGCAAGGCTGCGACTTGGTCTTCGCTTCACACCTTTTCAAAATTTTACAAATTTGACACTTTTGCTTCTTCTGAGGCTGTTTTTGGGAGAAAGGTTCTACAGGCAGTGGTTCCTTCCGTTTAAGTTCCTGCCTTGTCCCTCCCATCATCCGTGTACTTTAGCTTTGGTATTGGTATCCCACAAGTAATGGATGATCCGTGGACTGGATACACTTAACAAGAGAAAACATAATTTATGCTTACCTGATAAATTTATTTCTCTTGTAGTGTATCCAGTCCACGGCCCGCCCTGTCCTTTTAAGGCAGGTCTAAATTTTAATTAAACTACAGTCACCACTGCACCCTATGGTTTCTCCTTTCTCGTCTTGTTTCGGTCGAATGACTGGATATGGCAGTGAGGGGAGGAGCTATATAGCAGCTCTGCTGTGGGTGATCCTCTTGCAACTTCCTGTTGGGAAGGAGAATATCCCACAAGTAATGGATGATCCGTGGACTGGATACACTACAAGAGAAATAAATTTATCAGGTAAGCATAAATTATGTTTTTTACTTTCATGTTCCTTTAAAAGAAAGAAAACAAACTTCTTTACCAGTGCTTCTCATTAAATTAAATGTGTTTTTTATACTATGGAATTTACCGGTCGCAATTATTCAAAACTGTAATAAATCACATACAATTAGAAAGAAATTAAACTGAAAAGATATGGTCACCAGTGAGGGCAAAATTGATACCAAATGCTGCACTTTTGTAGTTAGTTTAAATAGTCTTGGTAAAATTGTTAACCCCTTTAATGGAAGGAGTTTCTGATCGTTTAGAAACTTAAATACGCACTTTTAGATTTACAGACCTAATACGATTGGGCTTATGTATACAGTGACAATATATACGTTAGCCATTGGTATTATTATTGTTTAGGCAGCATCCTGGATTCCTCTAATAAATAAGACGAGCTGTCACTGACTCATTAAATGCCGTCACCATATATCTGAGGCTTATGAAATAAACTTGGAAAATGCTGAAACCAGCTCAGCACAGATCAGCTGCATTTTTTCCAAATTCATAACAGGAAGTTTGGATGGCTCCAAGCAGTGCAGAAATGCATGTGATAAAAATACCCCTAATGAGACACAAATGTGCTCCGTAGCCTCTAATTTTGCTACCAGTAAACAACATTCCAGTGCTGTGTGTCTGCAGAGTAGGGGGAACCAGGGACAGCAGCTTCTCATATATCCATAACTGAGGTTGTATTAACCTCTTTTGTTCTTACAACCTTATTTGGCATGACATAATCTTTCAGAAAGAAATGTACATAAAATTATATGAATGGTTAGCTGCAGTTTAATCAACCATACTTATGATTTACCTGTATGCATTGGTGATTCCGGAGTTAAAGGGATATCCAACAGTCTGTTATATTGTTTTAATAAAAAAGGACTAATCAGTGGGTTATATTTATTAGAAATCATTGCAATTTGTATTAATCATTATTTTAAAAGAATTCCACCTTATATATATTTTATAACTTCATTTGTGAAGGGGCCATTACTTCCTGTCACTACACCAGAAGGGAGCTGTGGTCTCTACAGGAAGGCAAAGGAGCATCTTTTCCTATGAAGCGTTGCTAGGAGACTGCTCTAGCTGTAGTCAGTTTATTGCCCATGCTCAGTAAAGAAAGTTTGCTGCAGTAATCATGTCATAGTAGAACTTAATTGATGTAATGGTATCTTTCTTATCTAGCTGCAGGCATTGGCTAGACCGAGTGTACATTTAGCAAGAAAACAATATTTCTTTTTATGATTACTTTGATTTAACATATGTTTTACTAAAGAAGCACTATCTCATATCACTTTAAAACTTTTTTACCAGTGTATTTTATAGATTCCTGTAACTATATAGGCTGTATACTCTTGTTGCTATTAATGAACATAGAAAAATGTTTGGTTTTTTTCGAAATACTATCTGCGCAAGCATGGTTATACGACAAAACTCTATAATAGATCACATTCCAGTTGTAAGCTTAACGGTGGTTAGCAACAGCAAAAATCAAAGTTAAATTACAAGGCGTTATTGTCAGTTGTTAAGTCTACAACTGCTGTGTAATCTAGATCCATTTTCTTTAGAATACTTAAAAACTTGTAATGATTGTTTATGCATCTTGCATGATAATTTGCTAGATTTTTTTTTTTTCTTTACAATTAATCTTTAGAAAAGTGTGATCTGGTTCTGACTATATGTATATGTTACTTGTTAGTAAAAAAAAGCAGTATAACATAACATTATTTAAAAGAAACAATACAACAATATGTAAAAATGACTGCATTATATGTTGTGTCTATAATAGAAAATTGTTATGCAAACATAACTTATGAGGAGTTTTTTATGACAGGCATGACGATCCCAGACGAAGATGCAGAGGTTGGCCAAGTGAGCAAATACTGCCTTGTTGCTATTGGAAGGCTACAGGTTTGAGTGCATTTTATCTCTCTATAATTCCATGCGGGGGGGATTATTTTGTAAAACTAATTACCAGGGATAAGTTGAAGATTTCTGTAGTCTCCTATTAACATCAATGAAGAATTTTATAGAAATATGTGGGTTAACTTTTCATCTGAAATATAATCTACCCCAGTGGTCAATTATAATGTTAAAAAACTTGCTAAAGATTACTTTGCCTACAACTCGTATCATCAAACTTGTTATGTTCATTGTTCAGTTCTGGAAGGCACCACATATGCAAGTTTACTAGAAGATTATTTTTACTTGTTTGTAAAATAAATCTCATGGAGCTTTTTAGTACATTATGGGCAAGATTACAAGTGTCATGCTAAGGAATTTTTTCGCTCTTGCACTAACTGTGCTCAAAGTAAAATTTTAACGTGGCTGGGTTAGCATGCGTATTACAAGTTAAAAGTAAAAAGTTAGCACAAGAACAAACACAATGCGTGCTAACTTCAACACTTCGGATATTGAAACTGCATTATCTTCCCCCCACAGAATTCAAAATATATATCTAAACTAGGGTTGCACCGATACCGATACCAAGTATTTGCATGAGTACTTGTACTCGTGCAAATGCACCGATACTTAAACCGATACCTCCAATTCCTAGCCATATGCCATCTTGTGGCGTTTTTCAAACTGTATGTTCCCATTCCATGTTAAGCTGGAGTGAAGACTTAACTAAAAATTGTTCACTTCTGTTCTGCCAATAAAAATTGCTGTTATTTGTATTATTTTACGTCAGAGCAGTGCTTTAAAAGCTGCTATTTTACAGCAGGAAGCCTCTCATCTTGCACAATTATGCTCAAAATATACTGTACTCTGAGGAACACCCTTAGCCAGGGCTGGACTGGGAATAAAAAGCAGCCCTGGAAAAATATGAAGACCAGCCCTATTTTCTGTTGAGTCAGTAGAATACAAATGCCCCATTTTTCTCAAAGGGGATTACTGGGATACTCCTTCCCCAATATTATTTCCAGAATTAAATTATACGACTTTGTATTAAGTACAAGTGTCAGATTTATCAGTTATATAGGCACCCTACAACCCAATTGCATCCAGTAATCGCCCCTTTAAATTGTAGCTTTTCAGTCCCAGCTGCTGCAGCTGTTATTTATTGTTGTTATTATTTATATATGTTATTGTAATAATTTTATGAACTTTGTAACAACAAGCACATAAAACTGTTTTATTATTTCATAATGTCTTTTGAGATACAGTTCATAATTATAAAGAAGCTATCTTAAATCATTAGTCTGTATTGTGCTTGGTAAACTGTCATGAAATTAAAAAAGTATCGGTAATTGGTATCGGTGAGTATTTGAAAAAAAGTATCGGTACTTGTACTCGGTCTTAAAAAATGGTATCGGTGCAATCCTAACCTAAACCTATATCTATATGAATATATACAGGTATAGATATAGATATATATATATATATATATATATATATATATATATATATATATATATATATATATATATATATATATAAAAATACAAAGAACGTTTTCTTCTAAGTGAAAAACATTGGAATGTAAAATATTTACATTAAAACACAGTAAAACATATGAAAAATTATTATAAATTATTTGTCATGTTTAAATGTATTTGAGTGGAAAGGCCTCCAAAGTGTGTGTGTGTGTGTGTAAGTGTATGTATGTATGTATTTGACCCTTTAAGTATTACCTACAATAAAACCTGAATTATATGTTAAATTCATGAAATCTCTATATAAACTGTAAATCTTGGACTGCACCCAGGTCATTTGTGGATTACATAAGGTGGAGTGCTTGGTATACAATACTGTACTATATATATATATATATATATATATATATATATATATATATATATATATATATCTCATACCTTATTCCAAGGACTGGCACTCTTGCAAAATAATCAATTCAACTTCCAGGGTGCTCTGGTTAAACAATATACAAGTCCACAATATTGGCACAGACACTCCGTTTAATTCCAGTAAATTTTATTTCACTGTGACGTTTTGGGATGGTGCCCCTTCTTCAGACATGCAATAAATGTGCATAACTTACCCTCCCCCTTAAGTACCCCTCCATCAAGTTCAACCGCCCATCATGGATCTCCGACAGCGTTCCCTGTGTGCAACTGTGCATGAGCCGGGACTACTACAGAAAGCCGGACCAGACATCAATCTAAAATCAAATCAGGAAATGCTTGGAGATTACAGAAAACTTCCATTCCAATATATCAGCTGGTATATAACCTGCCACAAAAGACAATACTAATACCTAAGTTATCAATTACTATATTGTCACACTGCGCCAAAAACATGAAACAGTACCTACCAATCACACAAAAATGCATGCTGTTTGGAGGTGGTATGTCAAACCCATATCCATTGTTCATTTATATATGTGTTACTGTGTCAACATATAGAATAGAATATACACAAATTATCAAATATGTTATACGCTCCAATTTCATAACTGCTACTTAATATTATACTTGTTATTTATAAACTGATTTTTTTAAATTTTAAACAACTTTCTAATTTACTTCTATTATCATATTTTCTTCGTTTTCTTGTTATCCTTATTTGAAAAGCAGAAATGTAAGCTCAAGAGTGTGCACGTGTCTGCAGCACTATATAGCAGCAGTTTTGCAACAATGTTATACATTAGCAAGAACACTAGATGGCAGCACTATTTCCTGTCATGTACTGTAGGGCTTCAGGCATGTGCACGCTACCTACCTAGGTATCTCTTCAACAAAGAATAACATGAGAATGAAATACATTTGATAATAGAAGTAAATTGAAAACATTTTAAAAAACAAAATTTATGCTTACCTGATAAATTTATTTCTCTTGTGGTGTATCCAGTCCACGGATCATCCATTACTTGTGGGATATTCTCCTTCCCAACAGGAAGCTGCAAGAGGATCACCCACAGCAGAGCTGTCTATATAGCTCCTCCCCTAACTGCCACTACCAGTCATTCGACCGAAGACAAGCAAGCGAAAGGAGAAACTATAGGGTGCAGTGGTGACTGTAGTTTAAAAATAAAAAACACCTGCCTTAAAATGACAGGGCGGGCCATGGACTGGATACACCACAAGAGAAATAAATTTATCAGGTAAGCATAAATTTTGTTTTCTCTTGAAAGGTGTATCCAGTCCACGGATCATCCATTACTTGTCGGATACCAATACCAAAGCTATAGGACACGGATGAAGGGAGGGACAAGGCAGGCACTTAAACGGAAGGCACCACTGCCTGCAAGACTTTTCTCCCAAAAATAGCCTCCGAAGAAGCAAAAGTATCAAATTTATAGAATTTTGAAAAAGTATGAAGCGAAGACCAAGTCACCGCCTTACAAATCTATTCAACAGAAGACTCATTTTTAAAAGCCCATGTGGAAGCTACCGCTCTAGTAGAATGAGCTGTAATCCTTTCAGGAGGCTGCTGGCCAGCAGTCTCATAAGCTAAGCGTATTATACTCTTTAGCCAAAAAGAAAGAGAGGTTGCCAAAGCCTTTTGGCCTCTCCTCTGTCCAGAGTAGACAACAAACAATGCAGATGTTTGACGAAAATCTTTAGTAGCTTGTAAATAAAACTTTAAAGCACGAACCACTTCAAGATTGTGTAAAAGACGTTCCTTCTTTGAAGAAGGATTAGGACACAGTGAGGGTACAACAATCTCCTGATTGATATTTTTATTAGATACCACCTTAGGTATTAAACCAGGTTTGGTACGTAACACTACCTTATCTGCATGAAAAATGAGATAAGGGGAATCACATTGTAAAGCAGATAACTCCGAAACTCTTCGAGCCGAGGAGATAGCTACTAAAAACAGAACCTTCCAAGATAAGAGCTTAATATCTATGGAATGCAAAGGTTCAAACGGAACCCCTTGAAGAACCTTAAGAACTAAATTTAAACTCCAAGGCGGAGCAACAGGTTTAAACACAGGCTTGATTCTGACTAAAGCCTGACAAAACGCCTGCACGTCTGGAACCTCAGCCAGACATTTGTGCAAAAGAATAGACAGAGCAGAAATCTGTCCCTTTAAGGAACTAGCTGACAAACCCTTCTCCAATCCTTCTTGGAGAAAAGATAATATCCTAGGAATCCTGACCTTACTCCATGAGTAACCCTTGGATTCACACCAATGAAGATATTTACACCATATCTTATGATAGATTTTCCTGGTGACAGGCTTTCGCGCCTGTATTAAGGTATCAATGACCGACTCGGAGAAACCACGCTTTGATAAAATCAAGCGTTCAATCTCCAAGCAGTCAGCTGCAGAGAAATTAGATTTGGATGGTTGAAAGGACCCTTAAGTAGAAGGTCCTGTCTCAGAGTCCATGGTAGAAAGGATGACATGTCCACCAGATCTGCATACCAAGTCCTGCGTGGCCACGCAGGTGCTATCAACATTACCGATGCTCTCTCCTGCTTGATCTTGGCAATCAGACGAGGGAGCAGAGGAAACGGTGGTAACACATAAGCCAGGTTGAAGGACCAAGGCGCTGCTAGAGCATCTATCAGCGCTGCCTTGGGATCCCTGGACCTGGATCCGTAACAAGGAAGCTTGCCGTTCTGGCGAGACGCCATGAGATCCAGTTCTGGTTTGCCCCAACGTTGAATCAACTGTACAAACACCTCCGGATGGAGCTCCCACTCCCCCGGATGAAAAGTCTGTCGACTTGGAAAATCTGCCTCCCAGTTCTCTACTCCTGGGATATGGATAGCTGATAGATGGCAAGAGTGAATCTCTGCCCATCGAATTATCTTTGAAACCTCCAACATCGCTAGGGAACTCCTTGTTCCCCCTTGATGTTTGATGTAAGCTACAGTCGTGATGTTGTCCGACTGAAATCTGATGAACCTCACTGCCGCTATCTGAGGCCAAGCCTGAAGAGCATTGAATATCGCTCTTAGTTCCAGAATGTTTATTGGAAGGAGTGCCTCCTCCTGAGTCCACGACCCCTGAGCCTTCAGAGAGTTCCAGACTGCACCCCAGCCCAGAAGGCTGGCATCTGTTGTTACTATTGTCCAATCTGGCCTGCGGAAGGTCATACCTTTGGACAGATGGACCCGAGATAGCCACCAGAGAAGAGAATCCCTGGTCTCTTGATCCAGATTTAGTAGAGGGGACAAATCTGTGTAATCCCCATTCCACTGACTGAGCATGCAGAGTTGCAGCGGTCTGAGATGTAGGCGGGCAAACGGAACTATGTCCATTGCCGCTACCAGTTTTGACAACCTGTCCTCTGTCAGGTAAATCCTCATTTCTACAGAATCCATCAGAGTTCCCAGGAAGGAAACTCTTGTGAGAGGGGATAGAGAACTCTTTTTTTTCGTTCACTTTCCACCCATGAGACCTCAGGAATGCCAGAACAATGTCCGTATGGGACTTGGCAATTTGGAAATTCGACGTCTGTATCAGAATGTCGTCTAAGTAAGGGGCTACTGCTATGCCCCGCGGCCATAGGACCGCCAGAAGTGACCCCAGAACCTTCGTAAAGATTCTTGGTGCCGTAGCTAACCCAAAGGGAAGAGCCACAAACTGGTAATGCCTGTCTAGGAAGGCGAACCTGAGAAACCGATGATGATCTTTGTGTATCGGAATGTGAAGATAAGCATCCTTTAAGTCCACGGTAGTCATGTATTGACCCTCCTGGATCATAGGTAGGATGGTTCGAATAGTCTCCATCTTGAAAGATGGGACCCTTAGAAATTTGTTTAGGATCTTGAGATCTAAGATTGGTCTGAAGGTTCCCTCTTTCTTGGGAACCACAAAGAGATTTGAATAGATGCCTTGCCCTTGTTCCTCCTTTGGAACTGGGTGGATCACTCCCATAACTAGGAGGTCTTGAACACAATGTAAGAATGCCTCTCTCTTTATCTGGTCTGCAGATAATTGTGAGAGGTGAAATCTTCCTTTTGGGGAAGAAGCTTTGAAGTCCAGAAGATATCCCTGGGACACAATTTCCAACGCCCAGGGATCCTGGACATCTCTTGCCCAAGCCTGGGCGAAGAGAGAAAGTCTGCCCCCTACTAGATCCGTTACCGGATTGGGGGCTGATCTTTCATGCTGTCTTAGAGGCAGCAGCAGGCTTCTTGGCCTGCTTACCTTTGTTCCAGGCCTGGTTAGGTCTCCAGACCGGCTTGGACTGGGCAAAATTTCCCTCTTGTTTTGTATTAGAAGAAGTTGATGCCGCGTTCGTCTTAAAGTTTCGAAAGGCACGGAAATTAGTTTGTTTGGTCCTTACTTTATTAGACCTATCCTGAGGAAGGGCATGACCTTTTCCTCCAGTAATATCAGAAATGATCTCCTTCAGTCCAGGCCCGAATAGGGTCTGCCCCTTGAAGGGAATGTTGAGAAGCTTAGACTTTGAAGTAACGTCAGCTGACCAGGATTTAAGCCATAGCGCCCAACGCGCCTGAATAGCAAAACCTGAGTTCTTAGCCGTTAGTTTGGTTAAATGAACAACGGCGTCAGAAACAAATGAATTGGCTAGCTTAAGCGCTTTAAGCTTGTCAAGTATATCATCCAATGGGGTTTCTACCTGTAAGGCCTCTTCCAGAGACTCAAACCAGAGGGCCGCAGCAGCAGTGACCGGGGCAATGCATGCAAGAGGCTGGAGAATAAAACCTTGTTGAATAAACATTTTCTTAAGGTAACCCTCTAACTTTTTATCCATTGTATCTAGGAAAGCACAACTGTCCTCGACGGGGATAGTTGTACGCTTAGCTAGGGTAGAAACTGCTCCCTCCACCTTAGGGACCGTTTGCCATAAGTCCCGTGTAGCGGCATCTATTGGAAACATTTTCTTAAAAATAAGAGGGGGAGAGAACGGTACACCTGGTCTATCCCATTCCTTAGCAATAATTTCTGAAAACCTTTTAGGTATTGGAAAAACATCAGTGTAAACAGGCACTGCATAGTATTTATCTAATCTACACAATTTCTCTGGCACTATAATGGTGTCACAGTCATCCAGAGTAGCTAAAACCTCCCTGAGCAACACGCGGAGGTGTTCAAGCTTAAATTTAAATGTAGACATATCAGAATCAGGTTGAAGCATCTTCCCTGAGTCAGAAAAATCACCCACAGAAAGAAGCTCTCCTGCCTCAGCTTCTGCATATTGTGAGGGGATATCAGACATAGCTACTAAAGCGTCAGAATGCTCTGTATTTTTTCTAGTCCCAGAGCTGTCTAGCTTTCCTTGTAACCCTGGTAGTGATCCATAACTGCCGCCATGTCTTGTAAAGTAAACGCCATGGGCGCGCTAGATGTACTTGGCGCCTCTTGAGCGGGAGTCCCTTGAGCGGGAGTCAAAGGTTCTGACACGTGGGGCGAGTTAGTCGGCATAACTTCCCCCTTGTCAGTTTCCTCTGGTGATAAATCTTTTAAAGACAGAATATGATCTTTATAACTTAAAGTAAAATCAGTACATTTGGTACACATTCTAAGAGGGGGTTCCACAATGGCTTCTAAACATAATGAACAAGGAGTTTCCTCTATGTCAGACATGTTTAAACAGACTAGCAATGAGACCAGCAAGCTTGGAAAACACTTTGATAAATGTAAACAAGCAAAAAATAAAAACGGTACTGTGCCTTTAAGAGAAACAAATTTTGTCAGAAATTGAAAAACAGTGATAAAAAGCAGTAAATCTTACAAAATGTTTACAGTGTGTATAATAGACTAACAGAGCATTGCACCCACTTGCAAATGGATGATTAACCCCTTAGTTTCAAAACCGGATCAAAAAAACGATATAAACGTTTTTCAACAGTCACAACAAACTGCCACAGCTCTGCTGTGGCCCTACCTGCTCATATAACGATTTTGAAAGGCACAAAAACCCCTCAGAGAGGTTCCAAGTGTTCAGGAGACTCCTTCAGGGAAACTGGATATCTCAAGCTGCAAAATCTGATGCGCATTTAGGCGCGAAAATAGGCCCCTCCCACCCTGTATTCACAGTGAGAGGGCCTAACAAAACTAACCCTAGGCAAAGTCTAGCCAGCCATGTGGAAAAAACTGGGCCCCAATAAAGTTTTATCACCAATATGTATAAAAAACGTTTAAAACACTTCCAGCAAACGTTTTATTTTTCAGCAATGTGAGAAAGTAATAAGAATATTACCTTTTACAGCAAGCATGATACAAGTCGTTATTAAATCACTGTAATCAGGCTTACCTTAAATAACTCCGGTATTAACAGCATTTTCTAGCATATTCTTTCTCTAGAAAAATTTAAACTGCACATACCTCATAGCAGGAGACCCTGCACGCCATTCTCCCAGCTGAAGTTACCTCTCTCTTCAGTTATGTGTGAGAACAGCAATGGATCTTAGTTACACCCTGCTAAGATCATCAAAGACTACAGGCAGACTCTTCTTCTATTTTCTGCCTGAGGCTAAAATAGTACAGCTCCGGTACCATTTGAAAATAACAAACTTTTGATTGAAGATAAACTAAATAAACACCACATCTCTCTAGCTACTTCCTTTTTTGTCGAGAGCTGCAAGAGAATGACTAGTAGTGGCAGTTAGGGGAGGAGCTATATAGACAGCTCTGCTGTGGGTGATCCTCTTGCAGCTTCCTGTTGGGAAGGAGAATATCCCACAAGTAATGGATGATCCGTGGACTGGATACACCTTACAAGAGAAATTGTATTCTCTATCTGCATCATGAGATAATTTTTTAGGGTTTAATGTCCCTTTAATATTCCTGAAACTTGACACTTATCTGGAGTAAAAGTGGTGACAAAAGTTAACCTGGATTCCCCTTTATCCTCTTCCTTCTTGCCCAATAATTATTTTTGGGTCATAATCTCTACCGTATTTCTGACCTCCTGCAGGACTTTAGGTGGATATCCCCTCTCTCTAAACTTCTCTTGCATCTCCGCTAATTGTTCCCTTTTGTTGTACTCTGTTGTATTATTCCGGATCACCCTTTTAATTTTGATACAGGAAGTGATTTTTTTGAGAGCAGATGGATGACAACAGTCAGCCCTCAAAATAGAATTTCAATCCGTATCCTTAGTATATAAAGTGGTATATAATCTGCTGTTATCCTTATAGATTCTCAGATCAAGAAAATCAAAACATTGCTCAGATGCATTTATTTTGACCTTCAGATTCTTGTTGGCATCGTCCAGTTGGTTAAACTAAAGATTCAATTCATCACGAGTGCCAGTCCAAATCATGAACAAGTCATCTATATATCTTTTGAACACTTTAATGTGATGACTATTAAATAATTCCGTACCAAACAACGCAATGTCTGCCATAAAAATGTTTGCATAAGCCGTGGCCATGTTCGATCTGTAAATAATAGTTTCTTTAAAACTGAAAATAATTGTATTTTAGGCGAAAATAATTGTATTTTAGGCTGAACTCCAAGAGATGCAATAGTATCTCAGGAGGGGGATCCTCATATGGATAACGGCCAAGATGTCTACGGATACTTCTATCCCTTCATCATGTGGGATTACTGTATAAAGACTGGTGACATTTAATGTCACCAGTAAATCGGTAGATGTAACGGTCAGATCCTCAGCATTCAAGAGGTTAATCACCTCAGTTGAATCCAATAAAAATGATGGCTTATTTCTTACCAGGGGTTGCAGTAATGTATCCAAATACGCAGCCAGAGGTTGTAATATCGATCCTCTGGCGGACAAAATAGGTCTCCCTGGAGGACAGATCAGATCATTGTGGACCTTAGGGAGTGTATATAAAATCAGAGTAACAGGTTATTCAGTAATCAGATATGATGCTAGTGATTTATTGATCCATTCCTGTTGTTCCAAGTTTTTTATATATTCATCAATTTCACCTTTTAAGCTTTTCACCAGATCGCCCGGCAGCCTCCTATACGCGTTTGCTTCAGTTAGTTGTTGTAAGATCTGTGCTTTGTAATCAGAATAGTTAATTATTACCAGAGCACCCCCTTGTCAGCTTCCCTTAACACCAGTTGGGCATTATTCCTTAAATCATTTAAGGCCTTCCATTCCTTGCCAGATAGATTCTTATGTGTCTTTGTTCTATTACTCTGAATTAGACAGCTCTTGTTTAATCAAACGTAAAATGGTGCTGATGCAAGGGTTTTAGCTTTTGGGTCAAAAGAACTCCTACACCTTAGTTGTTCCATCTCAGAACTACAATCCTTGAAGTGTTCTTTTAAACGCAAAGTTCTTTGAAACCTATAGAATTCCACCTCCAAATCAAACTCTCTGGTGGTAGTTGTAGGTACAAAAGAAAACCCTTTGCACAATACTGTTTTTTCTATCGCCGTTAGTGGGTGGTTACTCAAATTAATAATGTTGTCACTCACCCAATTTACCTACGCCAAGGACGAGGTGGTCTGCCCTACTTGCTCCTGCGTATTTGTCTCCTGTGTCATTTTTTGATCTCGTGACCATACCCTAGGTGGCAACAGTGGAAACAAAATTCTGCATATTTTCTCCTTCCGAACTGTTGTCAGAACTATCAACTGTTAGTAAAGACTTAGGTTTAAAAATATGTTGTCTCCTGGGTCTAATGGTCCTCCTCTCTTCAGGACCCAGTGTCCATTTATAAAGTCTCTATAATCAGAGATAGCTGCTTCCCATTTGCATTCCTTAAATGACACTAATACCTTTTCATATAAAACTGAGTTTTTAATTTCCCCAACCAGTCCTCATCTTTATTGTTCTCCAAAGTTTGTAAATGTGTCAATTCAAATTCAAATTCAGAGAGTGAGTTCATACTGTTTCAGTAGGCTATATATATATATATATATATATATATATATATATATATATATATATATATATATATATATATATATAAAAGTGCCTCTTCTTTCTTTGAAGTTTATATATATATATATATATATATATAATGTGTGTCTGTGTGTGATAAACACATACATGCGCACACACACGCATGTGTGTGTATATATATATATATATATATATATATAATGTGTGTGTGTTTTTATGAACATTATATGCCTTTCCAGTCAAATACCATATACCTTTTAACCCTTAAAAATGTATTTATAATATTTATATGAAATATTTTTATTATAAAGTGTATATATGATTTGTGTTTGGTAAACATTTTTTTTTAATCCTTACACTTTTGTGCTAGATCTTCAGGCACGCTAATCTGTTCAGCGCAAATTTTATTTGTGTGCGTGCACAACCCGTACTAACTTTAGTTCGCCACTTGTAATCTAGCCCTATATATCTAAATGTTTTAGATTATGATCCTATCTATGCCATGCAGTTTAGTACATAAAACAGTATTTTACAGGTCACAAGTTCCCCAGGGTGTCTGGATATGAATGGAATGTCTCTTCCCACTGAATTCCTATCACGACACAGCACAGATGGTGTCATCACGTTTGTGGATCCACGGTGTATCAGTGTGATTGGCTATCAACCACAGGTCAGGGTCTTTGCCTGCAAATGATCTGTGATATGTTTAGTACTGTGAATTGTTGTTTATTTTTTGTGGCAACGTTATTACTTAAAGATTGCTTACCTCTTTGAACTACATTTTTTAGTAAGTTTTAAATGCTTATGTTTCACATTTTCTTCCTTTGATCAGTCTTACACTTTGATTTTATTGCCATGACTAAGTTGAAGTGGTCTAGACCACAAACCAAAATTTTTAACTTTTTAAGCACATTATTGATATTGAATCTGTATATTTTATTTGCCCCAAGAGAACTTAATATCTGTTTTTAGGACCTCTTGGGAAAGGATATCATTGAATTCTGTCATCCAGAAGATCAAAGTCATCTTCGAGAGAGTTTCCAGCAGGTATCATTTTGCTACTAGTTTGATTATTACTTTTTTCCCCCCGTTTTTTATAGATAACGTCTTCCAAAAAATACAAATTCTTTTTTTTCTCCTAAGTCATTCTTCAATAAAATGTTATTCTCATCAGGTGGTGAAGTTAAAAGGTCAGGTGTTGTCAGTGATGTATCGTTTTCACACCAAGACTCGAGACTGGATGCTCCTTCGTACAAGCAGCTTTACATTCCAGAACCCATATTCTGATGAGATTGAATATATTATCTGTACCAACACCAATGTAAAGTAAGAGGCCGGTTTGGATGATGTACACACAAGTACAGATCCTACAATTCTGCTGCTCTCCAGAGTAGCAGGTTTATATTTTGTATTACTGTGATTAAAATAAGCAGGGTTGTTGACTTTGCATGTTTTGCATGCATGGAGAATACTGTTTGTACCGTCTAAACACATTCATGACATTAAGCCCTACAACTTTCAGTATTTCTGCAGCTGTCCATGTGTTCTTAGGCAGGTCCAGCAGCAGCAGGCAGAGCTAGAAGTTCATCCAAGGGACAATTTGTCCTCCTATGACCTGTCACAGGTGGGTATCCCTGGGTTCTATTCCTTCTTGCTGTGAGCTCTTGCCGCCCTTTGCTCAGCTTGTGTTAAATAAGTTGCCTTGTGTCATTACAGGTGCCTGTCCCAAACCTCACGGGGAATGTGCATGAGGGGGGTAAAACTGTGGTTGACAAGCCAGATCCCATCTTCTCCCAAGAGCGTGATCCACGTTTTGCTGAAATGTTTGCTGGAATTACAGCCTGTATGACCTACTTCTATTCCACTATATGTATTTTAGCTAGAATATGTTTTAACCAAAATGCACCAACAGTTTTTAAAATAGACTTCTATGCTAAGGAGAATATTTCTAACATTTGTTCCTATGTTTTGAAGAATTACACAGTGATGAATCAGTGTAGAGTTGTATAGTATCTTAAGCTGAAAAGATTGTAATCTTTCTTACTTCCTAATAAAGCTATTGTAGTGTAGAAGGGGATTACGTTCTCTGTGATATATAAAGAGTTCAAATCAGGACAGGTCAGGGCGACTAGATGCATTTGGGAGCTTGGTTATGTATGTTTTCAATAAAAATGTAGGTATTTTTGTAGATGTAGAAACATGAATCAAAAAGAAACTTAATGTTAACAGTTCCAAGGTGCCTTCTGTGCGCCTGACTGTCGCCATCAGTGCATAGCTATATGGGGTAATAGGGGAGGAATGTCAGCATATTTATATTCTTTCTGCACTGAAATACACAGTGTCTCTTTGCTTTTATGCTAAAGATATGAAAACAACTTTAATCATTTTAGATGGAATTTCTACAGGAATTTTTTCTTAGCAAATCTCCCCATTTGATTGTTTAGGCATTAGTAAAGACACTCTGTAATACAATTATATGATCTAAAAAGTCATGCATTTTTGGAATGTATTCTCTGATTACCTTTTTCTTTCTTTCTTTTTTTCATTCTATTGGGGGAAAGTAGTTTAAAACATTTTTTTTTAAAGAATTCTACGTCTGATTGGTCCTTGTTGTAAGGTAAAATCGGGTAAAGGCGAGTTAGTAATATTATTATCATAGAAACTACAATTCCCCAGTCTAGCACTTTCAGTATTTTGTTCTTTTTTGAAAGAGATAAAGTTGTATGCTGTTAATTAAATGGATGGAATAAAAGAGCTAAATAATTGCAAAAAGCTGTATTATAAATATTCTGTTAAGTCTTTATTCTTCTTTAAATGATAAAAAATGTCATTTTTGTGTCTCTGTTCTAAGTACTGTCTTATGATTATAACCTTGGCTCTTCATTTAGCTGTCTGAAAGCCATTTTTGTAATAGCTGGTTTTTGTGATGCCTGACTATAAGGGGCCTTTGCCTCTAAAGGGCACTAATGGATTTATCATGTGCGATATAAATGGGAGATAATAAGAATGTTTTGCTGTTGCAGTTACATTATGGATGGAACAAGTAATATGAATTTACATTTTCACTGCTAACAAATGTGGCCTCTCTTGAGACAAAACTTGCCTCATTTTAATGCCTAGATTGGGGGTATTAGAGCATCTTTTTGATGCCAACACATCCTAAAAGTTACCTGAACAAGTGGCTTCTATTCCTAGAGCAATCACCCAGGTCATGAGACTCCTCATTTGAAAGAAGATAATCTCTTTTATGTTAAGGGTACTTTGTGGTTGGTACGTGCTGTGTTTAGGGAATTGGGGCTCCTTTGGAAACTTATACAATCTTAATAATTTAAATAGACATTTTTAGAACAGATTGGCATAATATAAGGCAGCATTCAAACCTCGTAATTTTCTTAATTAGTATTAGTTAATTTTATTTGTAACTTGGCATAAACATTTTACAGTGGAATATGCAGTCTCTGTAAAATGGGGTAATCTATGGTATTGGAATACAAACATCTAATCGCCTAGCGCATATAAAACACACATTACCTTGATAGAATGATTTTTCAGCTAGTCTGCCATATACTAAAATAGGAATGATAAAGTCTAAGCTTTGTTTGCTTGATTGTGCAATTATGAGTTTAAATACTGTGTGTTTCTCTTGCTCTGTATCACCATATACCATTTTGTCTTTATTCCCATTTGTCATTTAGCTGAGAAGAAGATGCTGTCAGCATCAGGCAGTGGTACTCAGCAGCTGTACTCTACAAGCAGCCCATTTCAGCCCGGTCATAGTGGCAAATCATTTAGGTACTAAAACAGATTTAAGGATACAGGTTTCTTAACATATTCATCATAATGCGTAACTTCTGAAGTGTTTGTGTCCTTGCAGCTCTTCAGTGGTCCATGTGACGGGAGTAAATGAGATACAGTCTCCAACAAACACAGGCCAGAATTTGACACAGATATCCCGTCAGATTAATGCTGGTCAGGTCTGGACAGGAAGTCGACCACCCTTTCAAGGACAGGTAAAGTGAGAGCCATATCATTTTCCCTTTATTGGTTATGTGATAAAGTTCTTTGTATGCATTATTTTTTCCTGATTTCTTTACTTCTCAGCAAATCACTCCACAGTCTGGGAAAGCTCAGTCCTCTCCTTTTGGGATTGGTACAAGTCACACGTATACATCAGACCCATCCACCTATAGCCCCTTGTCCAGCCCTGCCACATCATCGCCCAGCGGGAATGCTTACTCCAGTTTAGGGGGAAGAAATGCAGCATTCAGTAAGTCATTCCTGGCAATGGTCTTGTAGTGTGACATTACAGATTGCTGTATTGATCCAAGAGGGGGAAAAAGTTGGTGGTGTGCCAGGTTTCAGGGGACCAACTGAAAACTTTGTAAATTAAGCTATTACAGTGATTTCAACTGCCTAAACAATTGTTAAGCATGTTTTAAGTCTCTTACACACTTTAATAAATAAAATAGCATTTTATTATTGCCCACAAATGATCACTGTCCCTTTTTATTTAAACTAACAAAAAAAAGTTTAAAAAAAATTAATGATTCAGATAGAGCATACAATTTTAAGAACGTTAACAATTTGCATCTGTTATCACATTGACTTTGTTCTCTTGGTATCATTTTTTGAAAGCATTATATGGAGGCAGTTTTGGAAAAAATATT
The DNA here is from genome assembly GCF_027579735.1 of Bombina bombina. NCBI lineage: Eukaryota > Metazoa > Chordata > Amphibia > Anura > Bombinatoridae > Bombina > Bombina bombina. The sequence goes on from NC_069504.1 coordinate 646,478,809, forward strand.
TTAACTATAGTATTTATTGTGGAAACACTGATGCTATCTAGTGCTCCTAAGCATTCTTGTAAAACTTCTGCTATATAGTTCTCTAGACACATGAACACTACCTACCTGGGTATTCTCTTCAACATAGAATACCAGAACTAAGTCAGTTTGATAATGGAAGTAAATTGGAATCTTTCTTAAAATTGTACCCTCTATCTGAATGATGGAAGTGAGTGAAAACCGTTATATGCACATTGCTTCTTCAAACCAGGGGCCTGGTGATAAAAGCTTATCCTGCTTGGAGAGATATTGCAGTGCAGACTTCACAGGGGCTGAACTCCCTGAATGCTAAAAATCCTCCAGCACTGCAAGATTTCTCACAAGATTCTAGATAGGCAAATTGTGCTATACTTGTGGGTGTTCTCTGCATTTCTGTATGTGTAGGAGACGAGCCCAGTGCAATATAGCACTGCATGACATGACAGTTTGTGCTTTGTATTTTATATTACTTTGCACTTCAGATTGGGTCCTTTCAGTATTATTACATTTAACCTTGTGCAATTTTAATACATTTAGATTCAGAGTCAGCAGTGCTTTTACAAATTCTTATTATGGTTTGAAAGTTTTTACAAATTACATTGCTTCTTGTATTTTCTCTATTGTGAAATAAATCACTACTTCAGAAAGTAGTTCCCTGGGTATATCTGAAGCTCTCTCACAATTCTTGTGAAATGCGATAAGCATTTTAAACAAGCTGGTCTCTCTGAATTATCTTATCACCTGTATGAAGGTGAAGATTGCTCAAAATTCACAATACACTTATTTAACTGACAGAAAAGTTTTATTTTATATATAAATATATATATATATTATAGAATAAACTACTGACAAAAACAAGTTAAATTGCAGTGCAAACATTTCATTTTAATTTGTTTTTGCTGCAAACTGAGACTAAAGTTTATATCATCCCCTGGTGTTCTTCTGTAAAATTCTCTCTCCCCTGTGAAATTCTGTATCCCAAATAGCCTCATTACTTTCTGTGGAAGGCATCTCTCATCTCTCTGGGACTTCAAGGTTTTGCCCTTTTTCTTATAGGATTCAGTGAGACCAGCCCCTGTGAAGTCTGCTCTGTCATTTCTCTACAAACTAGAGAATCTTTGCTTATCGGGCCCATAGAAAGTAATGAAGCTCTCTGGGAATCTGAAGCTGACAGTTTTTCAGTTTTAATTTAAATAAAAGACATACAAAGTGCAACGTAATTTGTAAAAGATACACATAAATATACAAAGTATGATCCTAATTTGTTAAAACTACACAGAAACTGACAAAGCATGATCAAAATTTGTAAAATCACAATCCTAAATACACTGCTGTACGAAAATACAATACAAAATAGAAAGTGCAAAGTTTAAATGTAATAAGACTTCATCTGAAGTGTAAAGTAATATAAATTACAAGTGTAAATGCAGCATTGCTCTAAATTGCACTAGGCTTGGCTTTCCTTCACATACAGAAATGCAGGGAATGCCCCCTTGAGAATTATAGCAAAATCTGTCTATTTAGAATATCACAAGTTCTGGGGGATCATTTTATATCATCTCACCTGAATGGAGAGCTTTATATCATCAGGCCCCAAGACACAGACAATCAGGAGTGACATACATGTAGCCTCTAATCACTGCTTAGGACTCCCACCTGATTTCATAGTTACAAAGTAACATTATTGTACTAACATGCCAAATCAAAGTTAAAAATATGCTCATTAACATAGGATCTTATGTGAGCTGAAAGTATAATGGAAAAAAAGTGGTTACATTCCATTTGTCTGCTATTGGTAAATATGTTAACTGAGGGCTAATGGACTTTTTGAACAACACATGCTTAGATCTTACATGCAAGTGTGAGACCCTGAAGGACGATAGAGCTAATGCAAGCTTATCATGAAAATGCTGATCACTCTGTTTGTACAAACCATTCATATTCTGTTTTTTGGAATCTCAAACTTTTCAAAAATCCAATAGACAGTTGCTTGTGATACCTTCTCAAAGTATCTTGTAAAAGGTACAATTGCATGTGAGCAACCCTTAATTGTATTATATTCACTTAACAGAGATTTCATAGCAGAAAATCATAATTTTAAGTGTTCTTTTTTAATTTAGCATAACCCTTATGTTCTCCATTTTACAATTACTTATGTGTCTGTAACTTGCAGCTGAAACAGGACAGACCAGCGGTCAGTTCCAAGGTCGCGCATCTGAAGTCTGGTCTCAGTGGCAAAGTCAACATCATAACCAGCAAAGCAACGAGCAGCATTCCCACCAGCAGCCAGGGCAAGCAGAGGTGTTCCAGGTATGCGAAAGATCATGTGACAGAGGCTTAACTAGTTAGACGTTATTTTTTAATATATATGTCACATTACGACTGGTAAGTTAGTTTTGGCAGATACAGTTTTTTTCATAAAAAGCTGTTGCCTGGAATATATCCGATCAGTTTGTTTGATGTACTGCTGGTCAGTACTTTACCAGAATAAACTGTAATATTAATTTGTGGCAAGGTAATGTTTTAGAATGCATGTAAACTTCTCCACTCTACTTAATACATATGTTCATTAATTAAGTAACTTATCAATGTGCATCATTTTCAAGTTGACATTAATTGATTAATTGCACCATAATGATTATTTAATCATGGACTGTAAATTTACATGAGGGTGTGTGGTATCAAAATTGATTTCTGTGGATCAAGGTGAAATAATAGGCAACCTGGGTGCAAACCAGACTGGGAATGTTTGCATTTGACAAATAGGAAGGCATATTAAGCTGCATTGCCTGTGACATTCATATAATTTGCAACATCTTCCTTACATCTCAACTTCGTGTTCTCTGTCCTTTCCCATACAATTCAGCTTTTTCGCCACATCTGGCCTACATCCATTTGGTTTATTTTTGCCCATATAGTACCTGCACTGATTCACATACCCTCCTTCCCTGCATCAGCTCAAACGTTTCTCCTGTTTCTAACTGGCGCTGTCTCTCTATAAATATCCAAAAACTACTAGACGTAGTGTATTTTTACCTGCATCACCTGTGCTGCCTTCATGTAACCTGATTAATTTTCTCATACAATCTGCACCCCCTTGTCATAACTTGCACCTTTTCCTCACACATATTGTCTGCATCATTTTCCTCAGAACTCTCCAGTTTCCGTACATCTCATTTGCATCAAGGATCATGTAACCTTTTCCCATACATTTCACCTGCATCATTTGCATCCCTCCCCTTCGCGCCAATACATGACTTGCCTCTTCTGCACTGACTCCCGCATTCTGCTAACATTACATGACTTGCATCTTCTGCAGTGACTCCCGCATTCTGCTAACATTACATGACTTGCATCTTCTTCACTGACTTTCGCATTCTGCTAACATTACATGACTTGCATCTTCTGCAGTGACTCCCGCATTCTGCTAACATTACATGACTTGCATCTTCTTCACTGACTCCCGCATTCTGCTAACATTACATGACTTGCATCTTCTTCACTGACTCCCGCATTCTGCTAACTTTACATGACTTGCATCTTCTGCAGTGACTCCCGCATTCTGCTAACTTTACATGACTTGCATCTTCTGCAGTGACTCCCGCAATCTGCTAACATTACATGACTTGCATCTTCTTCACTGACTCCTGCATTCTGCTAACATTACATGACTTGCATCTTCTTCACTGACTCCCGCATTCTGCTAACTTTACATGACTTGAATCTTCTTCACTGACTCCCGCATTCTGCTAACTTTACATGACTTGCATCTTCTGCAGTGACTTCCGTATTCTGCTAACATTACATGACTTGCATCTTCTTCACTGACTCCTGCATTCTGCTAACATTACATGACTTGTATCTTCTGCATTGACTCCCGCATTCTGCTAATATTACCTGACTTGCATCTTCTTCACTGACTCCCGCATTCTGCTAACTTTACTTGACTTGCATCTTCTGTACTGACTCCTGCATTCTGCTAATATTACATAAACTTATACTATACAAGGTATGCTAGATGTTATAACACCAATTGTACAGAAATGGCAAGAATGAGAATAGTACTCTCCTCTGTGTTGACCACTGCCTTCTATCAGTCTCTCCCAAAAGACTGTTTATAGAAATGTGGATAGTGGGTGTAGAGGCGCAGGTCCTTTAAAATATTATTTTCTGGTGCTTCAGTTAGGGCTGAGGAATAAAAAACTTGACTTGTGATTTGTGTAGATCAACACAAATTAAGTAAGTATACTGCACTAATTAATTGGTGTTGATCTACACAAATCATAAGTCAAGTTTCTTATTCATCAGCCCTAACTGAAGCACCAGAAAAGAATATTTTAAAGGACCTGCGCCTCTACACCCACTAGCCACAGTGCTAATATTACATGAATCCTCTTAGCACATCCTTGGTTCACTACGAGATACTTTAATTTTCTGGATTTAATAAACTTATCAGCAAGAAAACAATGGCCTAGATTACGAGTTTTGCGTTAGAGGCTGTGCGGTGCTAACGAGCAGTTTTGTCTCACCGCTCACTTACATGCAGCACTGGTATTACGAGTTTTCAGAAAGCCGTCGTTAAAAGACAAGAAGTGAGCGTTGAGCAAAATTTTGCTCATTACCGCACTCCAATACCTGCGCTGCTTAAGTCAGCGGTGAGCTGGTCGTACGTGCTCGTGCACGATTTCCCCATAGGAATCAACGGGGAGAGCCGGCTGAAAAAAAGTCTAACACCTGCAAAAAAGCAGCGTAAAACTCCTTAACGCAGCCCCATTGATTCCTATGGGGAAATAAAAGTTATGTCTACACCTAACACCCTAACATGAACCCCAAGTCTAAACACCCCTAATCTTACACTTATTAACCTCTAATATGCCGCCCCGCTCCGGACACCGCCGCCACCTACATTATACTTATGAACCCCTAATCTGCTGCCCCCAACATCGCCGACACCTACATTATATTTATTAACCCCTAATCTGCCACCCCCAATGTCGCCGCAACCTACCTACATTTATTAACCCCTAATCTGCTGCCCCCAACGTTGCCGCCACTATATTAAAGTTATTAACCGCTAAAGCTAAGTCTAACCCTAACACCCCCTAACTTAAATATAATTACAATAAATCTAAATAAAATTACTATCATTAACTAAATTATTCCTATTTAAAACTAAATACCTATAAAATAAACCCTAAGGCCTAGATTTAGAGTTTGGCGGTAGCCGTCAAAACCAGCGTTAGAGGCTCCTAATGCTGGTTTTAGGCTACCGCCGGTATTTGGAGTCAGTCAGGAAAGGGTCTAATGCTCATTTTCCAGCCACGACTTTTCCATACCGCAGATCCCCTTACATCAATTGCGTATCCTATCTTTTCAATGGGATCTTTCTAACTCCGGTATTTAGAGTCGTGGCTGAAGTGAGCGTTAGAAATCTAACGACAAAACTCCAGCCGCAGAAAAAAGTCAGTAGTTAAGAGCTTTCTGGGCTAACGCCAGTTTATAAAGCTCTTAACTACTGTGCTCTAAAGTACACTAACACCCATAAACTACCTATGTACCCCTAAACCGAGGTCCCCCCACATCGCCGCCACTCGATTAAATTTTTTTAACCCCTGATCTGCCGACCGCCACCTACGTTATACTTATGTACCCCTAATCTGCTGCCCCTAACACCGCCGACCCCTATATTATATTTATTAACCCCTAACCTGCCCCCCACAACGTCGCCGCCAGCTACCTACAATAATTAACCCCTAATCTGCCGACCGCAAAGCGCCGCTACCTACATTATCCTTATGTACCCCTAATCTGCTGCCCCTAACACCGCCGACCCCTATATTATATTTATTAACCCCTAATCTGCTCCCCTCAACGTCACCTCCACCTGCCTACAATTATTAACCCCTAATCTGCCGAGCGGACCGCACCGCTACTATAATAAAGTTATTAACCCCTAATCCGCCTCACTCCCGCCTCAATAACCCTATACTAAATAGTATTAACCCCTAATCTGCCCTCCCTAACATCGCCGACACCTAACTTCAATTTTTAACCCCTAATCTGCCGACCGAATCTCGCTGCTACTGTAATAAATGGATTAACCCCTAAAGCTAAGTCTAACCCTAACACCCCCCTGAATTAAATATAATTTAAATCTAACGAAATAAATTAACTCTTATTAAATAAATTATTCCTATTTAAAGCTAAATACTTACCTGTAAAATAAACCCTAATATAGCTACAATATAAATTATAATTATATTATAGCTATTTTAGGATTTATATTTATTTTACAGGCAACTTTGTATTTATTTTAACAAGGTACAATAGCTATTAAATAGTTAAGAGCTATTTAATAGCTAAAATAGTTAAAATAATTACAAAATTACCTGTAAAATAAATCCTAACCTAAGTTACAATTAAACCTAACACTACACTATCAATACATTAATTAAATACAATACATACAAATAACTACAATTAAATAAACTAACTAAAGTACAAAAAATAAAAAAGAACTAAGTTACAAAAAATAAAAAAATATTTACAAACATTAGAAAAATATTACAACAATTTTAAACTAATTACACCTACTCAAAGCCCCCCAAAATAAAAAAATGCCCTACCCTATTCTAAATTACAAAAGTTCAAAGCTTTTACCTTACCAGCCCTGAACAGGGCCCTTTGCGGGGCATGCCCCAAAGAATTCAGCTCTTTTGCCTGTAAAAAAACACATACAATACCCCCCCCCAACATTACAACCCACCACCCACATACCCCTAATCTAACCCAAACCCCCCTTAAATAAACCTAACACTAAGCCCCTGAAGATCTTCCTACCTTGTCTTCACCATGCCAGGTTCACCGATCCGTCCAGAGTCTTGATCCAAGCCCAAGCGGGGGGCTGAAGAGTGACGTCCATCCTCGGGCTGAAGTCTGGATCCAAGCGGCGGCTGAAGAAATCCATCATCGGGCTGAAGTCGGAAGTCCATCATCGGGATGAAGTCTTCTATCAAGCCGCATCTTCAATCTTCTTTCTTCTGGAGCGGAGCGGAGCCATCTTCTTTCCAACCGACGCGGATCCAACCTCTTCAACCGACGCCTACTCGCCGAATGAAGGTTCTTTTAAGGGACGTCATCCAAGATGCCGTCCCTCGAATGCTGATTGGCTGATAGGATTCTATCAGCCAATCGGAATTAAGGTAGGAAAATTCTGATTGGCTGATCCGATCAGCCAATTAGATTGAGCTCGCATTCTATTGGCTGATCGGAACAGCCAATAGAATGCGAGCTCAATCTGATTGGCTGATTGGATCAGCCAATCGGATTGAACTTGATTCTGATTGGCTGATTCCATCAGCCAATCAGAATTTTCCTACTTTAATTCCGATTGGCTGATAGAATCCTATCAGCCAATCGGAATTCGAGGGACGCCATCTTGGATGACGTCCCTTAAAGGAACCTTCATTCGGCGAGTAGGCGTCGGTTGAAGAGGTTGGATCCGCGTCGGTTGGAAAGAAGATGGCTCCGCTCCGCTCCAGAAGAAAGAAGATTGAAGATGCGGCTTGATTGAAGACTTCATCCCGATGATGGACTTCCGACTTCAGCCCGATGATGGATTTCTTCAGCCGCCGCTTGGATCCAGACTTCTGCCCGAGGATGGACGTCACTCTTCAGCCCCCCGCTTGGGCTTGGATCAAGACTCTGGACGGATCGGTGAACCTGGCATGGTGAAGACAAGGTAGGAAGATCTTCAGGGGCTTAGTGTTAGGTTTATTTAAGGGGCGTTTGGGTTAGATTAGGGGTATGTGGGTGGTGGGTTGTAATGTTGGGGGGGGGGTATTGTATGTTTTTTTTTTACAGGCAAAAGAGCTGAATTCTTTGGGGCATGCCCCGCAAAGGGCCCTGTTCAGGGCTGGTAAGGTAAAAGAGCTTTGAACTTTTTTAATTTAGAATAGGGTAGGGCATTTTTTTATTTTGGGGGGCTTTGTTATTTTATTAGGGGGCTTAGAGTAGGTGTAATTAGTTTAAAATTGTTGTAATATTTTTCTAATGTTTGTAAATATTTTTTTATTTTTTGTACTTTAGTTAGTTTATTTCATTGTATTTATTTGTAGATATTGTATTTAATTAATTTATTGATAGTGTAGTGTTAGGTTTAATTGTAGATAATTGTAGGTATTTAATTTAATTAATTTATTGATAGTGTAGTGTTAGGTTTAATTGTAACTTAGGTTAGGATTTATTTTACAGGTGATTTTGTAATTATTTTAACTATTTTAGCTATTAAATAGTTCTTAACTATTTAATAGCTATTGTACCTGGTTAAAATAAATACAAAGTTACCTGTAAAATAAATATTAATCCTAAAATAGCTACAATATAATTATTATTTATATTGTAGCTATATTAGGGTTTATTTTACAGGTAAGTATTTATCTTTAAATAGGAATAATTTATTTAATAATAGTTAATTTATTTCGTTAGATTTAAATTATATTTAATTTAGGGGGGTGTTAGTGTTAGCTTTAGGGGTTAATCCATTTATTAGAGTAGCGGCGAGATTCGGTCGGCAGATTAGGGGTTAATAATTGAAGTTAGGTGTCGGCGATGTTAGGGAGGGCAGATTAGGGGTTAATACTATTTATTATAGGGTTATTGAGGCGGGAGTGAGGCGGATTAGGGGTTAATAACTTTATTATAATAACGGCGCGGTCCGGTCGGCAGATTAGGGGTTAATAAGTGTAGGCAGGTGGAGGCGACGTTGTGGGGGGCAGATTAGGGGTTAATTAATATAATATAGGGGTCGGCGGTGTTAGGGGCAGCAGATTATTGGTACATAGGGATAATGTAAGTAGCGGCGGTTTACGGAGCGGCAGATTAGGGGTTAAAAATAATATGCAGGGGTCAGCGATAGCGGGGGCGGCAGAATAGGGGTTAATAAGTGTAAGGTTAGGGGTGTTTAGACTCGGGGTACATGTTAGGGTGTTAGGTGCAGACATAGGAAGTGTTTCCCCATAGGAAACAATGGGGCTGCGTTAGGAGCTGAACGCGGCTTTTTTGCAGGTGTTAGTTTTTTTTTCAGCTCAAACAGCCCCATTGTTTCCTAGGGGGGAATCGTGCACGAGCACGTTTTTGAGGCTGGCCGCGTCCGTAAGCACCGCTGGTATCTAGAGTTGCAGTGGCGTTAAATTATGCTCTACGCTCCCTTTTTGGAGCCTAACGCACTGAAAACCCAGCCATTCTGTAAACTCTAAATACCAGCGGTATTTAAAAGGTGCGGGGGGGGGAAAGCATGCGTAGCTAACGCACCCCTTTGGCCGCAAAACTCTAAATCTAGGCGTAAGCTAGCTACAATATAACTAATAGTTACATTGTAGCTATCTTAGGGTTTATTTTACAGGCAAGTTTGTATTTATTTTAACTAGGTAGAATAGTTATTAAATAGTTATTAACTATTTAATAACTACCTAGCTAAAATAAATACAAATTTACCTATAAAATAAAACCTAAGTTACAATAACACCTAACACTACACTATAATTAAATAAATTAAATACAATTACCTAAATTAAATTAAATTAGCTAAAGTACAAAAAAAAGCCACTAAATTACAGAAAATAATAAACAAATTACAGATATTTAAACTAATTACACCTAATCTAATAGCCCTATTAAAATAAAAAAGGCCCCCCCAAAATAAAAAAAAAACCTAGCCTAAACTAAACTACCAATAGCCCTTAAAAGGGCCTTTTGCGGGGCATTGCCCCAAAGTAATCAGCTCTTTTACCTGTAAAAAAAAAATACAAACAACCCCCCCAACAGTAAAACCCACCACCCACACAACCAACCCCCCAAATAAAATACTATCTAAAAAAACGTAAGCTCCCCATTGCCCTGAAAAGGGCATTTGGATTTGCATTGCCCTTAAAAGGGCATTTAGCTCTTTTGCAGGCCCAAAGTCCCTAACCTAAAAATAAAACCCACCCAATACACCCTTAAAAAATCTAACACTAACCCCCTGAAGATCGACTTAACGGGAGAAGTCTTCATCCAAGCCGGGCCGAAGACCTCAACGAAGCAGGGAGAAGTCTTCATCCAAGCCGGGCGAATTGGTCCTCAAGACGGGCAGAAGTCTTCATCCAGACGGCATCTTCTATCTTCATCCATCCGGCACGGAGCAGCTCCATCTTCAAGACATCCGACGCGGAGCATCCTCTTCATCTGATGACTAAAGATGAATTAAGGTGCCTTTAAGTGACGTCATTCAAGATGGCGTCCCTTAGATTCCGATTGGCTTATAGAATTCTATCAGCTAATCGGAATTAAGGTAGAAAAAATCCTATTGGCTGATGCAATCAGCCAATAGGATTGAAGTTCAATCCTATTGGCTAATCCAATAGGATTTTTTCTACCTTAATTCCGATTGGCTGATAGAATTCTATCAGCCAATCGGAATCTAAGGGACGCCATCTTGGATGACGTCACTTAAAGGTACCTTCATTCAGCTTTAGTCGTCGGATGAAGAGGATGCTTCGCGTCGGATGTCTTGAAGATGGACCCTCTCTGTGCCGGATGGATGAAGATAGAAGATGCCGTCTGGATGAAGACTTTTGACCGTCTGGAGGACCACTTCGCCCGGCTTGGATGAAGACTTCTCCCGGCTTCGTTGAGGACTTCGGCCCGGCTTGGATGAAGATTTCTCCCGGTAAGTCGATCTTCAGGGGGTTAGTGTTAGGTTTTTTTTAAGGGTGTATTCGGTGGGTTTTATTTTCAGGTTAGGGACTTTGGGCCTGCAAAAGAGCTAACTGCCCATCCAAATGCCCTTTTCAGGGCAATGGGGAGCTTAGGTTTTTTTAGATTGTATTTTATTTGGGGGGTTGGTTGTGTGGGTGGTGGGTTTTACTGTTGGGGGGGTTGTTTGTATTTTTATACAGGTAAAACAGCTGATTACTTTGGGGCAATGCCCCGCAAAAGGCCCTTTTAAGGGCTATTGGTAGTTTAGTTTAGGCTAGGGGTTTTTTTTATTTTGGGGGGCCTTTTTAATTTTAATAGGGCTATTAGATTAGGTGTAATTAGTTTAAATATCTGTAATTTGTTTATTATTTTCTGTAATTTTGTGGGGGGGGGTTGTACTTTAGCTAATTTAATTTAGGTAATTGTATTTAATTTAGTTAATTTGTTTAATTATAGTGTAGTGTAAGGTGTTATTGTTACTTAGGTTAGGTTTTATTTTACAGGTAAATTTGTATTTATTTTAGCTAGGTAACTATTCTACCTAGTTAAAATAAATACAAACTTGCCTGTAAAATAAAAATAAACCCTAAACTAGCTACAATGTAACTATTAGTTATATTGTAGCTAGCTTAGGATTTATTTTATAGGTAAGTATTTTGTTTTAAATAGGAATAATTTAGTTAATGATAGTAACTTTATTTAGATTTATTGTAATTATATTTAAGTTAGGGGGTGTTAGTGTTAGACTTAGGTTTAGGGGTTAAAAACTTTAATATAGTGGCGGCGACGTTGGGGCGGCAGATTAGGGGTTAATAAATGTAGGTAGGTTGCGGCGACATTGGGGGCGGCAGATTAGGGGTTAATAAATAGTATGTAGGTTTCGCAATGTTGGGGGCAGCAGATTAGGGGTTAATAGATATAATGTAGGTGGCGGCGGTGTCCGGAGTGGCAGATTAGGGGTTAAAATTTTTATTATAGTGTTTGCGATGCGGGGGCCTCGGTTTAGGGGTTAATAGGTAGTTTATGTGTGTTAGTGTACTTTTTAGCACTTTAGTTATGAGTTTTATGTTACGGCATTGTACCATAAAACTCTTAACTATTGACTTTTAAATGCGTTAGGACTCTTGACAGGGTAGGGTGTACCGCTCACTTTTTGGCCTCCCAGGACAGACTCTTAATACCGGCACTAGTGAAGTCCCATAGAAAAAAGACTTTACGAAGTTTACGTAAGTCGTTTTGCCGTAAGGCCAAAGAAGTGTGTGGTGACCCTAAACCTTCAAGACTCGTAATAGCAGCGGTAGTAAAACGCACAACTCGTAATCTAGGCAAATCTGTTTAATTGATGGCAAGGCAGCATTGACAAAAGTACATTAAACTATTTTAAAACTGCTTGTGTTTATACATACATTTGTGCATACATGTTTTTGTGCACTTCTTTCCTTTTCTCACTTTAAACCATTTGTGCTCCTATTACCCATTTTCTGCTCATTGTTCTTACCTAGATGACAGGAAATTTATATTTTCTTCTTAAATGGAAACAGTCCACAGCTACATTCATTACTTTTGGGAATTAAGAACCTGGCCACCAGGAGGAGGCAAAGACACCCCAGCCAGAGGCTTAAATACTCCTCCCACTCCCCTCATCCCCCAGTCATTCTTTGCCTTTCGTCCCAGGAGGTTGGCAGAGACGTGTCTAGAATTTTTTAAAAAAAAATTTGTATCTTATGGAGGGTAGTACTCTTTGACATGGGACAGGAGTTTTAAGTAGTCCCGTCAGTCTCTCAGTGAGGGCTTAGATGAAAGTTAGAGTCCGGAGATGCAGGGAGAGTCTTTCTGCGAAACCATCCAACTCATATTAACAGCTCCTCAAGCAATCGGCGTTGTCGAACTTCAAGTTCATGGTGGAGGCAATGCCACTATTCGGCACACTTGAAAGGCCGTGTTCCTGTTCCACGGCGTAGATTCCGGTAAGATTGTTTCATTTTACTTTATCGTCAATGTACTGTAATGTAAATGTTTTCCCGAGAGGTTACCACACCTTTGCGGGTCTAACTATAGGACATAAGGATCTCAGTGAGTCTCTGTTAGTATCTTGGAATTGAGGGTTAATATCTCCTGAGGGGGGTTATTGAACAGGGGGGTTTATAATCATGTTTGTTATGTGATTTAACCTGCTTATGTGTGATGTTTATGGGGTCGTGGTTGGAATTTTGAGGCCTTTGGAAGTGACGCAGCCTTTTGGTTGGGCGAGCTTTTCTCTTGTTAAGTGTATCCAGTCCACGGATCATCCATTACTTGTGGGATATTCTCCTTCCCAACAGGAAGTTGCAAGAGGATCACCCACAGCAGAGCTGCTATATAGCTCCTCCCCTAACTGCCATATCCAGTCATTCTCTTGCAACTCTCAACAAAGATGGACGTAGTAAGAGGAGAGTGGTGTATTATAGTTAGTTTCTTAACTTCAATCAAAAGTTTGTTATTTTTAAATGGTACCGGAGTGTACTGTTTTATCAAAGGCAGCATTAGAAGAAGAATCTGCCTGTGATTTCTATGATCTTAGCAGAAGTTACTAAGATCCATTGCCGTTCTCACATATTCTGAGGAGTGAGGTAACTTCAGAGAGGGAATGGCGTGCAGGTTTTCCTGCAATAAGGTATGTGCAGTAAACATATTTCTAGGGATGGAACTTGCTAGAAAAATGCTGCTGATACCGGATTAATGTAAGTTAAGCCTAAATGCAGTGATTTAATAGCGACTGGTATCAGGCTTATTAACAGAGATACATACTCTTATAAAAGTGTAATATAAAACATTTGCTGGCATGTTTAATCGTTTTTATATATGCTTTGGTGATAAAACTTATTGGGGCCTAGTTTTTTCCACATGGCTGGCTTTATTTTTGCCTAGAAACAGAGGCTTTCCACTGTTATAGTATAAAAGTTACAGTTGGTGCAGTTAAAATTACAAACTGTGACATTCAGCTTCCCTCAGCAGTCCCCTGCATGCTATAGGACATCTCTGATGGGCTCAAAAGGCTTCAAAAGTAGTTGCTGTGGCAGTTGTTATAACTGTTTAAAAAACATATTTTTCGTTTTGTTAATCTGTTTTTTGTATTAAGGGGTTAATCATCCATTTGCAAGTGGGTGCAATGCTCTGCTAACTTGTTACATACACTGTAAAAACTTCGTTAGTGTAACTGCCTTTTTTCACTGTTATTTCAAATTTTGCCAAAATTTGTTTCTCTTAAAGGCACAGTAACGTTTTTTATATTGCTTGTTAACTTTGTTTAAAGTGTTTTCCAAGCTTGCTAGTCTCATTGCTAGTCTGTACAAACATGTCTGACACAGAGGAAACTACTTGTTCATTATGTTTAAAAGCCATGGTGGAGCCCCATAGGAGAATGTGTACTAAATGTATTGATTTCACCTTAAACAGTAAAGATCAGTCTTTATCTATAAAAGAATTGTCACTAGAGGGGTCTGTCGAGGGGGAAGTTATGCCGACTAACTCTCCCCACGTGTCGGACCCTTCTCCTCCCACTCGAGGGACGCACGCTAATATGGCGCCAAGTACATCAGGGATGCCCATAGCGATTACTTAGCAGGACATGGCTGCAATCATGAATAATACCCTGTCACAGGTATTAGCCAGATTGCCTGAATTGAGAGGCAAGCGCGATAGCTCTGGGGTTAGACGAGATACAGAGCGCGTAGATGCTTTAAGAGCCATGTCTGATACTGCGTCACAATATGCAGAACCTGAGGACGGAGAGCTTCAGTCTGTGGGTGACGTCTCTGAATCGGGGAGACCTGATTCAGAGATTTCTAATTTTAAATTTAAGCTTGAGAACCTCTGTGTGTTACTTGGGGAGGTATTAGCTGCTCTGAATGACTGTGACACAATTGCAGTGCCAGAGAAATTGTGTAGGCTGGATAAATACTATGCAGTGCCGGTGAGTACTGATGTTTTTCCAATACCTAAAAGGCTTACAGAAATTATTAGTAAGGAGTGGGATAGACCCAGTGTGCCCTTTTCCCCACCTCCTATATTTAGAAAAATGTTTCCAATAGATGCCACTACACGGGACTTATGGCAGACAGTCCCTAAGGTGGAGGGAGCAGTTTCTACTTTAGCAAAGCGTACCACTATCCCGGTTGAGGACAGTTGTGCTTTTTCAGATCCAATGGATAAAAAATTAGAGGGTTACCTTAAGAAAATGTTTATTCAACAAGGTTTTTATTTTACAGCCCCTTGCATGCATTGCGCCTGTCACTGCTGCGGCGGCGTTCTGGTTTGAGGCCCTGGAAGAGGCCATCCATACAGCTCCATTGACTGAAATTATTGACAAGCTTAGAACACTTAAGCTAGCTAACTCATTTGTTTCTGATGCCATTGTTCATTTGACTAAACTAACGGCTAAGAATTCCGGATTCGCCATCCAGGCGCGTAGGGCGCTATGGCTTAAATCCTGGTCAGCTGATGTGACTTCAAAGTCTAAATTACTTAACATTCCTTTCAAGGGGCAGACCTTATTCGGGCCTGGTTTGAAAGAAATTATTGCTGACATTACTGGAGGTAAGGGTCATACCCTTCCTCAGGACAGGGCCAAATCAAGGGCCAAACAGTCTAATTTTTGTGCCTTTCGAAATTTCAAGGCAGGTGCAGGATCAGCTCCCTCTACTTCAAAACAAGAGGGAACTTTTCCTCAATCTAAGCAGGCCTGGAAACCTACCCAGTCCTGGAACAAGGGCAAGCAGGCCGAAAGCCTGCTGCTGCCTCCAAGACAGCATGAAGGAGCGGCCCCCTATCCGACAACGGATCTAGTAGGGGGCAGACTCTCTCTCTTCGCCTAGGCGTGGGCAAGAGATGTTCAGGATCCCTGGGCGTTGGAGATCATATCTCAGGGATATCTTCTGGACTTCAAAGCTTCTCTCCCACAAGGGAGATTTCACCTTTCAAGATTATCTGCAAACCAGATAAAGAAAGAGGCATTCCTAAGCTGCGTGCAAGACCTCCTTGTAATGGGAGTGATCCATCCAGTTCCGCGGACGGAACAAGGACAGGGGTTTTATTCAAATCTGTTTGTGGTTCCCAAAAAAGAGGGAACCTTCAGACCAATTTTGGATCTAAAGATCCTAAACAAATTCCTCAGAGTTCCATCATTCAAGATGGAAACTATTCGAACCATTTTACCCATGATCCAAGAGGGTCAGTACATGACCACAGTGGACTTAAAGGATGCCTACCTTCACATTCCGATCCACAAGAATCATCATCGGTTCCTGAGGTTTGCCTTTCTAGACAGGCATTACCAGTTTGTAGCTCTTCCATTCGGGTTGGCTACAGCCCCAAGAATTTTTACAAAGGTTCTGGGCTCACTTCTGGCGGTTCTAAGACCGCGAGGCATAGCGGTGGCTCCTTACCTAGACGACATCCTGATACAGGCGTCAAGCTTTCAAATTGCCAAGTCTCATACAGAGATAGTTCTGGCATTTCTGAGGTCGCATGGGTGGAAAGTGAACGAAGAAAAGAGTCCTCTATCTCCTCTCACAAGGGTTTCCTTCCTAGGTACTCTGATAGATTCTATAGAAATGAAAATTTACCTGACGGAGTCCAGGTTATCAAAACTTCTAAATGCTTGCCGTGTTCTTCACTCCATTCCGCGCCCCACGGTGGCTCAGTGCATGGAAGTAATCGGCTTAATGGTAGCGGCGATGGACATAGTGCCATTTGCGCGCCTGCATCTCAGACCGCTGCAATTATACATGCTCAGTCAGTGGAATGGGGATTACACAGATTTGTCCCCTCTACTAAATCTGGATCAGGAAACCAGAGATTCTCTTCTCTGGTGGTTATCTCGGGTCCATCTGTCCAAAGGTATGACCTTTCGCAGGCAAGATTGGACCATTGTAACAACAGACGCCAGCCTTCTAGGTTGGGGTGCAGTCTGGAACTCCCTGAAGGCTCAGGGTTCATGGACTCAGGAGGAGAAACTCCTCCCAATAAATATTCTGGAGTTAAGAGCAATATTCAATGCTCTTCTAGCTTGGCCTCAGTTAGCAACACTGAGGTTCATCAGATTTCAGTCGGACAACATCACGACTGTGGCTTACATCATCCATCAAGGGGGGACCAGGAGTTCCCTAGCGATGTCAGAAGTCTCCAAGATAATTCGCTGGGCAGAGACTCACTCTTGCCACCTATCAGCGATCCATATCCCAGGGGTAGAGAACTGGGAGGCGGATTTTCTAAGTCGTCAGACTTTTCATCCGGGGGAGTGGGAACTCCATCCGGAGGTGTTTGCTCAATTGGTTCTCCGTTGGGGCAAACCAGAACTGGATCTCATGGCGTCTAGCCAGAACGCCAAGTTTCCTTGTTACGGATCCAGGTCCAGGGACCCAGAAGCGGCACTGATAGATGCTCTAGCAGCGCCTTGGTTCTTCAACCTGGGCTATGTGTTTCCACCGTTTCC
Source organism: Bombina bombina (assembly GCF_027579735.1). Lineage (NCBI taxonomy): Eukaryota > Metazoa > Chordata > Amphibia > Anura > Bombinatoridae > Bombina > Bombina bombina. The sequence goes on from NC_069504.1 coordinate 646,496,036, forward strand.
TCTGCTCCCTCGTCTGATTGCCAAAATCAAACAGGAGAGAGCATTGGTGATATTGATAGCGCCTGCGTGGCCACGCAGGACCTGGTATGCAGACCTAGTGGACATGTCATCCTTTCCACCATGGACTCTGCCTCTGAGACAAGACCTTCTAATACAAGGTCCTTTCAATCATCCGAATCTACTTTCTCTGAGACTGACTGCATGGAGATTGAACGCTTGATCCTATCAAAGCGTGGCTTCTCCGAGTCAGTAATTGATACCTTAATACAGGCACGAAAGCCTGTCACCAGCAAAATTTACCACAAGATTTGGCGTAAATATCTTCATTGGTGTGAATCCAAGAATTACTCATGGAGTAGGGTTAGGATTCCTAGGATATTGTCCTTCCTCCAAGAGGGTTTGGACAAAGGACTATCAGCTAGTTCTTTAATGGGACAGATTTCTGCTCTGTCTATTCTTTTACACAAGCGTCTGGCAGAAGTTCCAGACGTTCAGGCATTTTGTCAGGCTTTAGTTAGAATTAAGCCTGTGTTTAAACCTGTTGCTCCCCCATGGAGCTTAAACTTGGTTCTTAAAGTTCTTCAAGGGGTTCCGTTTGAACCCCTTCATTCTATTGATATCAAACTTCTATCATGGAAAGTTCTTTTTCTGATGGCTATTTCCTCGGCTCGAAGAGTCTCAGAGTTATCTGCCTTACATTGTGATTCTCCTTATCTGATCTTTCATTCAGATAAAGTAGTTCTGCGTACAAAACCTAGGTTTTTACCTAAGGTGGTTTCAATCAAGAGATTGTTGTTCCATCATTATGCCCTAATCCTTCTTCAAAGAAGGAACGTCTTTTGCATAATCTAGACGTAGTCCGTGCATTGAAGTTTTACTTGCAGGCTACTAAAGATTTTTTGCCAAACATCTCACCTGTTTGTTATTTACTCTGGAAAGAGGAGAGGTCAAAAGGCCTCGGCAACCTCTCTTTCTTTTTGGCTTCGGAGTATAATCCGTTTAGCATATGAGACTGCTGGACAGCAGCCCCCTGAAAGAATTACAGCTCATTCTACTAGAGCTGTGGCTTCCACCTGGGCCTTTAAAAATGAGGCCTCTGTTGAACAGATTTGCAAGGCTGCGACTTGGTCTTCGCTTCATACCTTTTCAAAATTTTACAAATTTGATACTTTTGCTTCTTCGGAGGCTGTTTTTGGGAGAAAGGTTCTACAGGCAGTGGTTCCTTCCATTTAAGTTCCTGCCTTGTCCCTCCCATCATCCGTGTACTTAAGCTTTGGTATTGGTATCCCACAAGTAATGGATGATCCGTGGACTGGATACACTTAACAAGAGAAAACATAATTTATGCTTACCTGATAAATTTATTTCTCTTGTAGTGTATCCAGTCCATGGCCCGCCCTGTCCTTTTAAGGCAGGTCTAAATTTTAATTAAACTTCAGTCACCACTGCACCCTATGGTTTCTCCTTTCTCGGCTTGTTTCGGTCGAATGACTGGATATGGCAGTTAGGGGAGGAGCTATATAGCAGCTCTGCTGTGGGTGATCCTCTTGCAACTTCCTGTTGGGAAGGAGAATATCCCACAAGTAATGGATGATCCGTGGACTGGATACACTACAAGAGAAATAAATTTATCAGGTAAGCATAAATTATGTTTTTTGGACTGGATGGTTCACCCTGTGTTCGGGCGTGGTTACGTTCCATTCCCCATTTCCGCATTCCTGACCATATGGCGAAGGAGATATTCTAGTCCGCAGGGGTCTGGTCATAGGAGGTGGTGAGTGCCCCAGCCATTGTGGGTGTCGGGTGCCATTTTTGTTTTCATACTTTAATCCATATTGATATTTCCTCTATCCAGTTATGGAGGATTCTGATGCTGAGACTGTGCTCGTTTCAGATTCAGTTATGGAGGATTCTGATACAGAGACTATTTTGATTTCAGATTCTGTGTCTGGTGACGAATCCGGATTGGCCTCGTTCACACATGTCGACCAGTTTTGTTCCATATGCCATTTCAGAGAGCCTTGGGCTTGGGGAATCAAGGGACTGCTGAGCCAATCCGCCTCTGGGGATCCTGTCCTCCGAGAGGCGAGTTCCCTACCAATTCATACTTCTACACATGCGGGTAACCCAGTTTCTGATTCCTCCATGCAGGTTGGCGTGTTCCCCCCGGAGGTTGCAGCACGTTTTCGCTTCCACATAATGTTGGCGATTGTTCGTCTGCAGAGTCCAGACGTTTATTTGAGAATGTGCTCGTGCCCTATTGTCCTGGGCCTTCCGCCTTGGGGAGGGCCTCTACAGTTCCCTGCGGGTGTAACTGTCCCTGAGTGTTGTGCCTTTCGTTACAGGATTGCGCGCCTTTGCGTATTGCTCAGACATGTTTTTCAGTTATTGATTGACCCTATCGTTACCAGATAGGGGATTTTCAGTCTGCTAATTCGAATGGTGCACCTCATTAGACATGTGGGGATGAGGTAATCTCCTCATTGTCATTTGTTTGAGATCTTTCCCAGTTTTTGAAAGATAGGGCTCCGTTTGGCTGGTCCTGCGGGTAGGCCTGTGTCTTTTTGGGCATTAACCTCCGGGTTGCCTTATATTTTATTTATTTCCGATGGGATGTCTTTTATTTGTTTTGTTTCCTTCATGAACCTTCTGGGATTTATACTCTTACTTCTTCGGAAGTTGTTTTGGACATATTAGTCCTATGTTAAAAATGTCTGTTTTCTGTTTTTTCCCCTATGAGGGAGTGGTTATGCAGCTTGCCGGTTAGGACCCTAGGTGCAGGCTGGTCCTGTTGGGTTCGTTCGGTCTTGCGGCTGTTCAGACATGTGGCGATGTTCTGCTCGGCTGGTTCAGTAGAAGCGCAGAGTGCTCAGGTTATCATTGTTTTTCATGTTTAAGCATTCGAGAGTACCTGTGGGTCCGTGAGGCAGGAAGGATTGTTTCAGTCCTTATAGCCTTCAGTCATAGATGGCCGGGCAGGGGAGTTTCCCGCTGCATCCCTCTATCTGACATCTGATTTCATCAGAACCTAGAGCCTCCCGCATGTGGTGGAGGGTTGGAGGACTTAACGCCCCTTAACGCAGTTGAGCGGTTTGGCCTTCATTTTTAGGCCTCTGGATTTGTCTTTTTGGGCTTGATCCAACAGCTTGTACAGGATAGCTGTCTAGCATGCGGAAGGTTTGCAGTTTGAAACCAGTTGCAGCTCTTGACACCTTGCAGGTGTACGTGTGAGCTGTTTATAGTGTATCTAGATGCAGCTCTTACTCTTTGACATGTACTGTCTGTCTGAGTTATAAGAGACCTTTGGGTCTTCTTCCATTGTCTCCGGGTGAGTTGGAACTGTGTTTCCGGTTGATGGTTGTTCCCTGCGGGGACTTTGTTTAGCTCAGGGATTTTCCGGAGCTGGGTAGGCTTGTGTGCCTTTCTCTTCCTTGTGTCCTCTGCTTGTGCAGAGGTGATAGGGAGACTAGTCCTGCTAGTAGGATTTTTTAACCTTGAGGTATCCCTTGGTTGTCCTGAGGCTTTGAGAAGTATCTTCATATGACTTCTAGCCTTGCTCCTTGGAGCGTTGGACTTTACATAGGGGTGGTTCCTTCCTTTGGTCGGGGCTTTTGAGTTCTTCTCACTATCCGGAATTCTCTGGATATGCATCCATATCCCTTGTGCCTGGCTTTTTGGCCAGTTGGGGTGTTTAGTTCTAGGGTAAGGTTTGCCTGAACTATTAGGTGCCCGGACCTGTTTTTCTCCCTGAGACTTCCGGTTGCTGAAGCTTTGCTTGGCCTTTTTCCTGACCCAGTTTTGGGTGGTTTTGGAATCTTGGATCTCAGGGCTGGTCGGGGTGTTCCACGGTTGTGGGAACTTGGGCTATGTCCTTGCTCCATCTACCTGACCTGGTCATTTTTGGCCAGGTTTACAGAGTATTTTTTACTCTTTGCCACAAGAGTAGCCCATGTCATCTAGTGGTTAGCTGTGTGGCTTGCGCCTCAAGGGTTGTTGGTTCATACCCAGCTGCTGGCGCTGAATGTCTAATTTCTGGTGCACCTTGTTGGGCCTTTATTTTGATAGATCCTTAGGGCTATGGCCTTGTTGTCTGTTTTCAGAGTCGGGTTGTACTTGTACTCTGTGGGGATGGCTGTGCTATACTTACGCTCGTTCCTGTACCTGTTTCAGGATTCTTTTGTTCCCCTGTCTTGGATCCCTGAGGCTGGGTTGGTCTAGCTGGGTGTGGGGTCAGGATGGCAGAGCGGTCTAAGGCCCTGCCTTCGGGTCGCAGTCTCCTCTGGATGTGTGAGCTTGTTGAGTCTATCCTGTTAGCTCAGTCTGCTAAGGTATAGATTTTCTTTTCAACTTGCTACATTGATTTCAGAAGAGGGTTTACTCTTCCTTCGGGTTTTAAAGGGGAATACTCTCCTTCTCAGGGGGCCTCGATTGAGGTTTTGTGTTCCCCTTTTTAGGGACCTGTGTGTAGGTCCGGCGACTTAGGTTGCCTGGAGCGTGCCCTCTGTCTGGGGGTTGCTTTTGCGGTCTGTTTCTTGCTTGACTGCTTCTTCTTCCTCGCAAGTACCCTCTGTGACTCTGTGTTCTCAAACTTGGGGTTTTTCACCTTGGTGTATTACACACTTTTTCATGGTCGAATGCCTTGGTATTCTATGGTCAGACACTGGGAGGATTTTGCCTCTTCAGTTGCATTCCGTGCTTTCAGGATGTTGGAGAGACATCTGTTCTGTCTCTGTGCCCGGTCTTATCCCGGGTTTCGCTTGGTATAGGAGTTTGGGTCCCTTTGGGTCTCTGTGAGCTGCGCTTACTCTTGGAGGTGTTCTTTTTTGTATTAGGGGACCTTTCAGTTTCCTCGGTTCTCCTTTGCCTTGTCCCCTTTGGGGAGTGAGCGGTGGGAGACCATCTGTTGGGCGATGGTGTCTCCTGGAAGACTTTTAGCTCAGTCAAGTCCATTTGCAGTCTCTAGTTTGGCTTCTGGACTAACTGCGATTCAGTGTTATTGGGGCTTTTCCTCTTAAAATGTTCTCGGCTTCGGACGAAGTGGATTTTTTTTTTATTGGGTAGAGGTTCAGGTCTGGTTCCCTCAGTATGGGCCACCTATTGTACCCTCCCGTCTTGGCATTCAGTGTCCTCTATAGCTTGAGAATTGTTTTCCCAAAAGTAATGAATGCAGCTGTGGACTCTTTCCATTTAAGAAGAAAAACATAAATTATGCTTACCTGATAATTTCCTTTTCTTCTGATGGGAACAGTCCACAGCTCCCCACCCGTAATTTTATGTGGGGCGTCCTTATATTTATCTGACACCTTTTCACCCTGATATTTCTTCTACTGTTCCTTGATCCTCGACAGAATGACTGGGGGATGAGGGCAGTGGGAGGAGTATTTAAGCCTTTGGCTGGAGTGTCTTTGCCTCCTCCTGGTGGCCAGGTTCTTAATTCCCAAAAGTAATGAATGCAGCTGTGGACTCTTTCCATCAGAAGAAAAGGAAATTATGAGGTAAGCATAATTTAGGTTTTGTGATACCAAATGTAAATTACTTATCCCCCTCTCCCTTCTTTTTTCCCATCTTACATTTTTAGAAAGGTCTTTTTCCGAATCATCCACCTACATTACAATTGTCTTGTCCTTTTTCACTAAGGTGTATTCTGCACACTCTCTCTCTTTTGCTTAATCTCCTGCTATAGCAAAGAACTCTATGTGCAAGAATAATGCACAAAATGAGGTCAATGCTGGCAAAGCCTATATTTTAAAGGAACAAAAAACAAATAAGCACGTTTGAGACTCAAGTGTACTTTAATATAAAGGAAACAAGGTGTGCATATATCGCTACTCACAGAAAGACAGGTTAAAAGACCGTCCAAACAACAGTCCTTTTGAGGTAAGATGCCACTTTGTCTAGCTGCTCTCTGAGTTTGGCGACCAAGGTGCTCAGCTGAGTGTTCAAAATACAGAGCATCGTCTACCACTGACTAGGGCTATTTGCGAAGAAAAAATACCTAATCTGTTCATTCACATCGGACGAATGTCAGCAGAATTCATCTGGTCTTTTAACCTGTCTTTTCTGTGAGTAGCGATAAATGTGCACCTTGTTTCCTTTATAATAAAATACACTTGAGTCTGGATCGTGCTTGGGTTTTTTTCTAATGTTTTTAGTGCCTTTGAAAGATAGACTTTGCCAGAATTCACCTCATTTTGTGCAGCCTTCTTGCACATACATTAGTTGATATTAAAAGTACAGGCACAGCTCCTTTTAGCGCTAATGTACGGTAATTGGAACAATCTTTAAAAGTCTATCTTTTACATATTTGTGAGGTATAAAAGAAATATAGCTTAGTGTATAATTAGGTGTCAGAACTTAGGTTTGATAACACATCTTTGCATTAAGGAAGAAGCCGTCATGCAATGGAAGGTAAAACAGATACTTGAAATAATAAAAAACATGCTTCCTTTGAAGATCTAAATTGATATTTGTTTTCTTCCCTCTGCACAGGACATGCTACCAATGTCTGGAGACCCTACTCAGGGCACTGCCAATTATAACATTGAGGACTTTGCTGATTTGGGAATGTTCCCCCCATTTTCTGAGTAACATTTTGTCAAAAACATCATCTGTCTCTCTGCCCCGTAACATAATCACAGCTTTGTAACTCATGAGAAGACCTGCAACATAAAGAGCTGTACTCTACTCACCATCCCTTTTTGCTAGATGGTTTCTCAACTTGTCTTCTCCAAAGTGGAATCATTTGCCGTTTTTATCTTTCAGTTTTCAATTCCACTCATCAGAGGGTGTTTTGCTTTAAAGATGCAAGGACCACTACGAATGTAAAGTTTTCTAAAAAGTGCCCAATTACCTTTCTGTATGTATGTTTTTATCAAGCAACAGTGTTAATTGAACATTGCTGGAGTAAACAAAGAGTTAAACTACTCTATAAAATGATCTTTCCGGTATTCACTAACAGCATATAAAACAGAGAAATATTTCAGTGAATGGAAAAAATGCCACTGAGAGATCATGCTGGGGCAGAATTGGAAATATGCTGAAAATTGCTTTGAGAGTATCTAGCTCAATAAAGTTATTCCATGTTAGTAATAATACACAGTTCAGAATCTAATGAAGATTATTTGCCTTTACTTATATGTTAAGGCTGTGCCTGTTCCCTCTCTTATCTGTAAAATAACAAGCCTTGTAATTGACCTTAATGGGCAGTTAAGTCTTCAGCTGGCTTTAAAGTGACCAGTCCTGGTTACTATTCTGTTGTGATGTTTATGTAAACAGTACTGTATAAATGGTGTATTTTGTACTACTGAATGTTCTGTACTAACGACCATGGTAGTGTGCATAGTCTAACTATGCCACAATATTTCTGCTAATGTCATTTCAATAAAGGGTGACAATGGCTGCTATGTGTTTTGTTCTTGTTAACCCTGGGTGAACTGGGACATTTGCTTACTGACCTCTGCTGGGATAGTACACCATAATAATAATAATAATAGTGCTTACTAAATTGTAAGAATCCATACAATTAATTTCACTCTGAAAGGGGAATTGTAAAGCAAGATTCATATGGTCTCATATATTCGAGCGTCATCTGGGCATTAGTGATCCTAGTTTACTGTGTTTAGCTATTTCCTACTCGCTATACGTGTGTATTTAACAACTTTATGACATGCTCGAACAAGTAAGGGCATGTCATTTTTTTTTATTAGATTGTCACTTTAAATTACCAGATTAAGGGCCAGATTACAAGAGTGCTAAAACCAGCAGAAGTAAACTTTTTGCACGTTTGGGGTTCAGAGCTCATATTACAAGTTCCGAGCGATACCTAAATATATTAACATCAGATATATATAAAAATATTTATTTAACCCTTTAAGGACTGGGAATATCACACAAAGAATTACCCAAAAGACCAGAGCATTTTTAATATTTGTGCTATCACTCCAACTATATTAAAGGGACAGTCAACTCAATTATTTTGATAATTCCTTTATACCCCATTCCCCAATTTTGCAAAGAAAACGGTTATATTGTTACATTTTTTTACCTCTGTGATTACCTTGTATCTAAGCATCTTCTGATCACATGACTTTTTATTTATTAACTTGCATTGAAGCCAATTAGTGCTGTGTTGTACACAACCCACGGACGTGAGCACAATGTTATCTATATGTCTCACATGAACTAGCACTCCCCTGTTGTGAAAAGCTAATAAAAAAGCATGTGATCATGGGGCTGTCTTTTGTGACTTAAATTGAAATTTAGAGGTTTAAAGGTTATAAAGATATTAATATAACCATGTTGGTTGTGCAAAGCTGGGGAATCGGTAGTAAAGGCATTATCTTTTTAAACAATTGCAATTTTTGTGTTGACTGTCCCTTTTAAATATTTTTTTTAGCCTAAAATCAAAAGAAAGAAAAGGGAGCAAAGTAAAATGTAATTTGCTCAAAATGTAAAGGAAATCAGCACTCTTTGCAATATATTCAAACAGTGTAGCTTTTATTGAGTATACACATTGTCACAGCATAGATTGTGCAAAAGAATAATAATAGAATAAACCACATAAACATACATTAACACTAAAAAATCAGAACTAGTGCAGTCACTGTTTCCCAAAATTCATAAACAGTATTAATAGGTTTCTATTGAAATATCAGACTAGCAACACTCAAGGGCAATCACAGGACCCCACCAGAGTCACAGGAGGGTAATGTCTGCTCTGTATACTATAGGGATCTATGCTATCTGACATGCAAGAAACCAAATACAAGGAAGACAAGTAAACTTGTGCATTAAACTTATAGAGCCAGCCAAAAGTCTGATAGAGTTCACATGGACATATTCCTTTAAGAAAACTGGGGAGTGTTTAAATGCGGTTATTTACCAAGTCCATCGGCAAGGGGGAAGTTATATTCCAAACATTTCGGCAATGCTCCATAGAGCTTTCAAAGATAACTGAAGCAAGTTGACACAGCTGTTAAAGCATAAACGTGGAGTAAAGTTATAAAATCTTGACATCAATACTTGCATGCACTCGGCAATGTCCGCTTGGTAGGCACCTCCTTTCACTTATTGACTTCTTTTATAACATTCACGGTATACAGATATGGAAATCCTTTCACAACTGCCAGTATTTTTAAAACAATTGGGCATTCATTTAATCCGAATAGATAGAGTTTATTCAGCTCAAACACTCGGCTGCTCGCTGGAGATCCTACACTTCCTTTGCGGGACATGTGACAGAAATTGTCCAATAGCCATATACTATTTTTTTCAGAAAAACAAAAAGTGAAGTCCCAGACGTATCTCTCATAAAATATTTCAAAACTTTAATCTTCATCTAAAACAGAAAACAGCATACAAAATGTAGCTAAAAAGGTAGAATGATCTAACGCGTTTCGGCTGTCAAGTTGCCGTATTCATAGACCTAATCAAATGATATCCTATAGTACAATATATAGGTCTCTAATTACACATTAATTAGATGCATCTGGTTTTGTCTGTTTGTCGGTAATCATTTAGCTTAATCTATAATCAACTCAGATGCTCTTAGATACAGTCTGACCAATCGTTTAATTGCCATGGTTGATAAGCTTTTACAATTCTAGAGATATATATTAGAATAGAGCAATGCTATTTACATACATACAGGCAATAATGGGTATATATTATATTGTTATTAAGCAGGCTCTACACTCTGGTTATTGATAAATAATTCAAAGATCTATAAATCAATAGTTTTTATATATGTATAAGTATCAGGATTTTTTTTTACACATTAGTCCAAATAAGACACAAACGGCTAGATTTAGAGTTGGGCGGTAGCCGTTAAAACCAGCGTTAGAGGCTCCTAACGCTGGTTTTTACCGCCCTCTGGTATTTGGAGTCAGTCAGGAAAGGGTCTAACGCTCACTTTACAGCCGCGACTTTTCCATACCGCAGATCCCCCTACGCCATTTGCGTATCCTATCTTTTCAATGGGATCTTTCTAACGCCGGTATTTAGAGTCGTGGCTGAAGTGAGCGTTAGAAATCTAACAACAAAACTCCAGCCGCAGAAAAAAGTAAGTAGTTAAGAGCTTTTTGGGCTAACGCCGGTTTATAAAGCTCTTAACTACTGTGCTCTAAAGTACACTAACACCCATAAACTACCTATGTACCCCTAAACCGAGGTCCCCCCACATCGCCGCCACTCTAATTAAATTTTTTAACCCCTAATCTGCCGTCCGCACGCCGCCGCAAGCTACGTTATACTTATGTACCCCTAATCTTCTGCCCCTAATACCAGGCCAACCCCTATATTATATTTATTAACCCCTAATCTGCCCCCCTCAACGTCGCCTCCACCTGCCTACACTTATTAACCCCTAATCTGCCAACCGGACCGCGCCGCTATTATAATAAAGTTATTAACCCCTAATCCGCCTCAATAACCCTATAATAAATAGTATTAACCCCTAATCTGCCCTCCCTAACATCGCCGACACCTAACTTCAAGCATTAACCCCTAATCTGCCGACCGGAGCTCACCGCTACTATAATAAATTTTTTAACCCCTAAAGCTAAGTCTAACACTAACACCCCCCTAAGTTAAATATAATTTAAATCTAACGAAATAAATTAACTCTTATTAAATAAATTATTCCTATTTAAAGCTAAATACTTACCTGTAAAATAAACCCTAATATAGCCACAATATAAATTATAATTATATTGTAGCTATTTTAGGATTAATATTTATTTTACAGGCAACTTTGTAATTATTTTAACCAGGTACAATAGCTATTAAATAGTTCATAACTATTTAATAGTTATCTAGTTAAAATAATTACAAAATTATCTGTAAAATAAATCCTAACCTAAGTTACAATTAAACCTAACACTACATTAGCAATAAATTAACTATATAAAATACCTACAATTATCTACAATTAAACCTAACACTACACTATCAATAAGTTAATTAAATAAAATACCTACAATTATCTACAATTAAACCTAACACTACACTATCAATAAATTAATTAAATACAATACCTACAAATAAATACAATGAAATAAACTAACTAAAGTACAAAAAATAAAAAAGAACTAAGTTACAAAAAATAAAAAAATATTTACAAACATTAGAAAAATATTACAACAATTTTAAACTAATGACACCTACTCTAAGCCCCCTAATAAAATAACAAAGCCCCCCAAAATAAAAAAATGCCCTACCCTATTCTAAATTAAAAAAGTTCAAAGCTCTTTTACCTTACCAGCCCTGAAAAGGGCCCTTTGCGAATTCAGCTCTTTTGCCTGTAAAAAAAAAACATACAATACCCCCCCAACATTACAACCCACCACCCACATACCCCTAATCTAACCCAAACCCCCCTTAAATAAACCTAACACTAAGCCCCTGAAGATCTCCCTACCTTGTCTTCACCTCACCGGGTTCAGCGATCGGTCCAGAAGAGGGTCCGAAGTCTTGATCCGAGCGGCGGCTGAAGAACTCCATCATCGGGCTGAAGTCGGAAGTCCATCATCGGGATGAAGTCTTCTATCAAGCCGCATCTTCAATCTTCTTTCTTCCGGAGCGGAGCGGAGCCATCTTCTTCCCAGCCGATGCGGATCCAACCTCTTCAAGCGACGCCTACTCGCCGAATGACGGTTCCTTTAAATGACGTCATCCAAGATGGCGTCCCTCGAATTCTGATTGGCTGATAGGATTCTATCAGCCAATTGGAATTAAGGTAGGAATATTGTGATTGGCTGATGGAATCAGCCAATCAGATTCAAGTTCAATCCGATTGGCTGATCCAATCAGCCAATCAGATTGAGCTTGCATTCTATTGGCTGTTCCAATCAGCCAATAGAATGCAAGCTCAATCTGATTACATATATTCCATATTCCTTTTGCCTGATTCATTCTCAAAAATTTACAATATCATATTCCGAATTGTATCCAAGTGGAGTCTGGGTTTTTAATCTATATATCCAATAGATTTCTTGCCTACCTAAAATTTGGGATCTGTCACCTCCTCTTATAGGTGTTTTTACAGCTTCAATTATATTCCATCTAAATGAGTCCACAACGTTGTTATGTTTATAGATAAAATGCCTACTTAGAGCTGAACAGGGGATATTATTCTTAATGTCTCCTAAATGCTCACATATGTGAGTTCTGGCCTCGCGGGTAGTTAGACCTATGTATTGACCCTTGCAAAGATTGCTTTCAGCTAGGTAGATTACATAGCAAGAGCTACTGTTTACACACCTGTTGAATGTGATTTAAATGTCTCAGTCACTACATGATATTCACAGGCTGTACAACGTTTGTTGCCACATCTAAGTCCGATATTATTCATTTGCCAGTAGTCTCACCAATTAAAGTAATATCAAGGAAGTTGATTTTCTCCTTATGCCATTCATAGGTGAATTTTAATCCCAATGTGTTAGTATTAAGAAATTTAACATAGATGTCTGCTTCTATTTCATTGGACTCCCACATTAGTATAAGATAATTCATGAATCTTTTATAGTTAATTATATATTTCTGAAAGGGATTGCTGTCACCATATATGTATTTCTTCTCGAACCAACCCATTACAAGGTTGGCATATGAGGGCGCAAATCGCGCCCCCATGGCCGTACCTTGTTTTTGTACAAAATGTTCATTTTCAAAACTAAAGCTATTGTGCTCCAAAAGAAATGTAATTACTTTGAGAATATATGATTTAAAGCCAGATTCAAGGCTATCATCCCTATTCAGAAAAAATTCAACTGCCATCAATCCTACTGAATGTGGGATGGAGGAATACAATGAGGTTGCATCCACAGTCAACCAACTATAACTGTGTGTTGCCATTTACATTCCTTAAATATATTAAGTATGTGTGTAGTGTCTCTTATATAACTGCTTAATTTAGGGACATAGGGCTGTAGGATATCATCCACCCTTTCCGACAGGTGCTCAAGTAAGGAGCCATTTCCTGAGATATTTAATCTTCCTTTAATGTCCGTTAACCCTTTATGTGTCTTGGGTAGATGATAGAATACAGCAGTCCTTGGATGTTCAACATATAAATATTCAAAAGTGTTCCTATCAATAAAGCCAGATCTCCTTCCCTCATTTAGTAATATTAGCAGTTGCCTCTGAAAATCTATACGTGGATTGTAAGATACTTTTGTATATACATTTCAGTCTCCCAGTTGCCTTTTAGCTTCAGCAATATACCATACCCTATCGCATACAACTATGCTGCTGCTTTTGTCGGCTTTTTTAATTATAATGTTCTCAATATCTTCTAGGGCTTTCAAAACTTCTCTCTCTTTTTTGGTCATATTATTAGATCTTACTCGGTTTGGTGTTTTCTTACTTAATTCTGTTAGATCTTCTACAATTCTTTTTTGAAACAGTTCTAGCTGTTTTCCCCTAGATTGTATAGGATAGAAATTGGATTTACATTTGAAACCTATATGCTCCACTTTTTTATTTGTTGTTTCTTTTTTCTCCTTCATTTAGTAGTTGTTCTAAATCATTAAAGGTACATGCATCTTGAAAATCTATATTTGTTGGACTATTCTCAGTTACTATGTGGGTGGGGTTTATTGTATATACCTTAATTTTCTTTGAAAAAATGTTTCTTTAAAGTTAAAGGGCCATTATACACTCATTTTTTCTTTGCATAAATGTTTTGTAGATGATATATTTATAAAGCCCATAAAGTTTGTTTTTTAAATTTTTTTATAATTTTACTTATTTTTAAAGAACATTGCTCTGATTTTCAGACTCCTAACCAAGCCCCAAAGTTTTATTTGAATACCGTCAGCTACCTTCTCCAGCTTGCTCCTGTTTGTGTTAAGGGTCTTTTCATATGCAAAAGAGGGGGGAGGGGGGGAGTGTCTTATTTCCCATTTGCAGTGGGCTTTCCAGCTACATTTTCAACAGAGCTAAACTGAAAGTTTCTAAGTAAGTTTTTAAACCATTTTATACTGGATTTTTATATCAGTATCTGTGCATCTTATTCTTTATAGTAGTGTCTATTACATGCAGTTATATGAAAACTGTACCCTCCTGAAACCTCTACTTGTCCTTTCTTACTTTCCTCAACTATAGTATTTTTCTCTTTCGGTCTGGCACCTTGCTCAGAGTAGTCTGATTGTCTGCTATCAGCATGACCATTGTCTCTTTGTGTGTCTTTATTAATCCTGTTTTCATCTATATCTTCAGCTTTTACTTCCCATTCTGAGAATGAGCGCAGGCTCACTCTTTTTCTTTTTTTTTTTTTTTAAATGATTTTTATTGAGGTTAAATATGAAATATCAAGTGTGGTGAGTTACAGCAATCATATACCTATACAGAAAAAACATGGCAAACAAGTTGCCACAAAGTAAGCAAATCTGTTACATCACAATTATGCAAGAAATACTATAAATAAACCTCACATTTTCTATTTTTGTTGCATAGAGAAGGAAAACTTTGAACCTTACATTTTCGAAATACAATTAAGAAATAATCATTACACATAAATACAATAGCCTTTAAAAGAAAGAAAAAAAAAAAAACATAAGTTATAGCAAAGATATACTTATTACTAAAGGCCCTTGGTTTACATGAGATCCCTCTCTCACTTGACCTTCCTTCTCACCTGTATAATAACATAACATAACAGGGGTCTAATGGAAAAACAGGAGATAAACGAAAAAACATACAAACAAAGCAAACGATAAGTATAAAAAAAAAAAAAAAAAGAAAACTGAACCTAAGTATCTCTCTCTCAATCCCCACCCCGCCCACTACCCCACCCCCACCCCGCCCCCCCAGAACGCCACCGACTAGGACTCCCTCATAGTACAATCAATCCATGTATGTGGGAAAACATTAAGTAACGTTAGTTCCGCAAAACTCACTGAAGAAAGAAAAGGAGAAAGTATCCTCTTTTGCAAGGAATATGGATAGGACAGAATAACTGGTGTCCATTTCCAGAGAAACTTCTTGATCCTTTTCTCCGATGCTTCATAGAGATGAAATGATTCAAAAACAATTTGATCTTGCAAGGATCTAAAAACCATAGCTAATCCCGGTATCCGCCTAGCTTTCCAATTTTTAAGAATACAGTATCTAGCAGTAAGAATAATAGTATTTAAGCTATTTATGGTGTTCACATTAAAGGCCTCTTGTGGCGGACATAAAAAAAATGACATCTTCCGCAGATAAAGCAATTGATATTTTGTATAATTTATTAAACCAGAATATAATCTTTAACCATAATTGTCTTACCCTAGGGCATGTCCAAAACATATGAAGCAAATCAGCCCTATCATGTGAACAACGGGGGCATAAACTAACCAAAGTCGGGTAAAATCTAGAAATTTTCCACGGAGAAAGGTAAAAATTATTAATCAATTTCATGTGAGATTCGTTCCAAGATATCGGGACTTTACACTTACGTAGAGAGTCAAAACTCTGAATAATCTTATCATGATTTACCAAGGGGATTAACGGCAGCCAGGACTTACAAATGTTATCCCTAAATAAGAGACTCTGCTTGGTCAACATGATATCATACATCAAAGATATCGAAGAGTTTCCTGCCACAAATTTTTGTATAAAAAGCTTAATATCCGTCCAATCAGAGAGCCAAGAAGTGGGCCAGCTTTGAGATAGAACAAAATGGCGAATTTGAAAGTAGGCAAATAGATTGGATCTAGCTAGATCAAATTTATAGTATTTGCCATTAATAATTGATCATTCTCATCAAATAACTGTTTTACGTAATGTAGTCCTTTATCGGACCAAACTTTAAAAACTTTTTGATAAAGGCCGGGCAAAAAATTTGGATTATTTACAATAGGAAGCCATTCAGAAAACGAATAATCTATATCTAACATTGCACAAAACTTTTGACAGGCAAAAACTATGTTTCTAATAGTAATAAGACAGCTAACATTCTGAGGCAGCTTCTGGACTGCAGTATGTAGCATAGCTTTTAACGCAAATGGGGCAATCAAATAATTTTCTAGTTCTTCTGATGAAACTAGATTAGTGCCAGCAAGCCAATCTATTGCCGTTTTAACCATGGCAGCTAGGTTGTACAATTTAAGGTTAGGAAGCGCCAATCCCGCCGATTCGCAATTTTGCATTAATCTAGCCAACGCGATTCGAGGCCTTTTATTGTTCCAAATAAATTTAGAAACTTGAGCATTAAAAAACTTTAAATCTTTATTCAGTAAGAATAAAGGCAAATTCTGAAGCGGGTATAACAAACGCGGAAAAATGATTGATTTTATCAAATTAAATCTGGCTGTGATAGACAGTGGGAAAGCGGCCCAAAGATGCAAATCAGATCCAATTTTTTGAAGAAGGGGCTCAAAATTGGCTGTATACCAGAATTTAGGATTTTTATGCAAAACTAAACCTAGATATTTAATAACATCAACCAATTTGAATGGGATATCGAGGCCTGCTAGCTGAGAACTATTTATACACATTAATTCGCTCTTTTCTAAGTTTATCTTGTAACCTGAAAAGGAGCTGAAAACTTCTAACACATGTAGAATCATAGGAATAGACTGCTGGATATTGGTAAGGAAAATCAACACATCATCTGCATAGAGCAACATTTTGAGACGGTGTATACCGAATGGGACTCCTATCAAAACATCTCTGCATCGAATCGCGAGAGGTTCCAACGCTATATTGAAGAGTAGAGGGGATAGAGGGCACCCTTGCCTGGTGCCTCTCTGTAATATTATTTTAGGGGATAAAGACCCATTGATAAGTAGAAAGGAAATTGGATTATGATATAATCTAAGAATAAATTGTGGAAATTCCCCTTTTAAGCCAAACTTCTCCATCGCCCTAAAAAGATATTCCCATACAATCGAATCAAAAGCTTTGACCGCGTCCAGGGAGAGTATAGCAGTCTCTTGCCATAATGGCTTCTTCCTCTCCTTATCCACATTCCAGGCATAATCCAAAAAATTGATCAATTTGCGGGTATTTTTCGCAGGATTTCTAGCTACCATAAATCCAGTCTGATCTGGATGAATGATTTTATGTAAATAAGAAGATACTCTTGAAGCAATAATAACCATTAAGATCTTATAGTCTGTATTCAAAACCGAAATCGGCCTATAAGAGGCCGGATCTTCGGGATTTTTACCTTTCTTTAAGATGAGTGAAATATTGGCCGCAGAGAAATAACTAGAAATTATATTATTGGACATATAATAGTAATTAAAAAGTTTTTCTAAAGTGGGCAGAAGGAGCTCACCAAGACATTTATAAAGCTCCGCTGGAAACCCATCTGGTCCAGGAGCCTTATTCATCTTCAAATGCTCTATAGCTTTTCTAATTTCATCGATAGATATTGGAGCATTAATCGATATTAAATCCTCGTTACTTAATTGAGGCATCTTTATCATGGACCAAAAGATATCTTGATTAATAATATCTATCTCAACTCCAGAGTATAGTTGTTGATAATAGGCAAAAAATGCCTCCATGATCCCCTTAGTCTCCGTATATCTTCCCTTTTCAGTTTAAATAGCGGGAATAAAATTTTTCTTTTTTCTAACCTTAATGAGTCTAGCCAAGTATTTAGCGGAGGAGCCATGCATTCCTTTAAATTGAAGATTTATTTTTGCTTCTTCCTCTAAAAGTTTTTGTTTTAAAAACAAACCTCTTTCCTTCCTATTATCTTGGTATTTTTTCCAGTTTCCCGAGGTGCGCCTTAAACAATATTTTCTATGTGAGTTCCTAACTTTATTCATGATTTGAATTTCCCATGCTTTATTCTTTTTCTTCGCTATACTAATATATGTTTGTATTTCTCCCCGCATTACAGCTTTAAAAGCTTCCCAGAAAATTTCCGGTTTATTAGAATAGCTTATATTATCGGAGTAATATCGCTGCCAGAGAGATCTCAAAAAATTAACAAATTTAGGATTAGTGTACAAATATCGAGGGAAATAAAAACTAGGCATTTGAATCCTATTCTTTAGCCCAGAAGGGAATGACAAAGAAATAATTGCATGGTCTGAGATGATGATATCTCCAATTCCTGTCTCTGATTTCTGACTAGCTAAATTCTCCGTAATTAAAAGTAGGTCAATTCTCGAAAAGGTACCATGTGCTTTAGACTCACAAGAAAATGACTGTTTATCTGGGTTTTTTAAACGCCATATATCAACTAATTTTAGCTTTGCGCAAAATTGTGATAAATATTTTGCATTCTTTTCATAGGCTGATCTATTTTTATTAGAAAGTCTATCTAATGCAGGACATAAGGTAGCATTGAAATCACCCCCTAGAATTAAATTTTCAGCAATAAAGGGAAATAATTTAATTTTTATTTTCTCCCAAAATTCTCTAGAAAACTTGTTTGGGGCATATATATTAAAAAATATAAATTTAATATTCTTTATAAACACATGGATAAGAATGTATCTTGCAGCCGGATCTATTTCTACCTTATCTATCTTGTATTCTAACTCTTTATGGAAGAGAATAGCGACCCCACATTTTCTAGATCGACCAGTCGTAGAGACTACTTCCCCTACCCATTTTATCTTCAATTTAGCCGCTTCATGCTCATTAAGATGTGTCTCCTGAAGGAAAACAATATCTGGTTTATAGCTTGCTAGGGTTTTAATAACCAATTTGCATTTAATGGGGGAAGATATCCCTCCTATATTCCAGGATAAAATCTTAATTCCTTCCACCATCTAAAATCAAGCTAATTAGCCATTTTGTAAGGGCCAGCCCATTCGGGGCGAACCGAGGGCGCGGAGCGGGGGGGAAAAGGGGAGGGGCGGTGGCGGAGAGGAGAGGAAGAAAAAAAAAAAAAAAAAAAACACAAAAAACAATTAAACAAAATAACAACTTCGCTAGCAATATCTAGCATTGAGAGTACAATCTTCAACATTAGCAAGTAAAATCGTAGCTTCTAGTTAATAAAATTTCTGCGATTAACTGCTCTCAATATATTTTTAAACTTCTGTAACCTCATCAAATACGTGTCTAGTACCAGAGTGAACCATGCGAGCCTTTAACCCTTTATTTATTAATTGCGTGCAATGGGGGGCCATCAGTCTTCTTTTAGACGAGGTCTCAAAGGAGAAGTCCTGAAACAATAATATCCGGCTATCTCCAAATACTGGAGTATCAGATTTTTTAAACAGTTTCAATAGATCAACTTTATCTTGAAATCTAAGAAGTTTGAATAAACAGACTCTACTCTTTGTGACTCCGTTTGGAGAAGATTTCTTAGGGCCCAATCTATGGGCACGCTCAATCGTGAGTGGTAGCAAATGGGATGGCATACCAAGTGAAAGAGGTAATGTAGTGGACGTGAATTTTATTAAATCTTCGAATTCTGACTGTTCGGGAAGCCCTACTAATCTAATATTATTACGCCTGGAGCGATCTTCAAGATCCTCCAGGCGTAACTGCATATTTTTAATTTTAGATTCTTGTTTACGTAGAGTGTCAGCCTGAATATGCGTCTGATCTTCTATATCAGAGATCCTAGCCTCTGCTTCTGTTAGCCTTGCTGAAAACTGTCTTACTTCAACAGACAGTGAGCCTATTTCAGTAGCAATTGAGCCTAGCTCTTTTTTGATGGCTTCAAATTGCGGTGAAAACACTTCTGATATTTTGGCTATAAGGGCTTGCGAGTCAAATGGAGACCTACTAGGTTCCATTGTACTATCTAAACTGGTGTCAATTGTTTTATTTTTCTTGTCTTTCGTTTTCACAGGCATTTTAGGAGAATTAGATTTCCCCTGAGTGATACATTTTTCCATTCAAAATGTGTTAAAAAAAAAAAAAAAAAAACACTCCCTACCCCACATACAATACCAGATTAAGGCCTGGTAAAGTAGACGTGCAAATAGTGTAACTTATATATGTGGAAAAAAAAAATACAAAGAAGATACATATAATGTATATTCTAATTATTTATTTATTTTTCCTTTCCCTTTTTTTTCTTATGTGTCTTATATCTTGTGCTTATTCTTGTGTGTTTCTTTTGAGATTTTTTTCCTTTTTTCTTGCCTAGTGGCTCCCCTTTTCCCTATTTAAAAAAAACAGTGAAAAAAAAGTAATTAAATAATTTTTAGTGATAAATAAAGCCTGCAATCTCTGAGACAAATAAGCTTTTCAGACCCTTATGACCAGTTAGATAGATACCCACAATTCCTAATTCCTATGCATGCTACTTCCCTTAAAAAAAGAAAAAAAAAAAAAAAAGAGGGAACATATAATATAGGGAGATTTCCCCACACCTCTGTATTTTATGAGGAATAAACAAACTGCTTATAATATATGGAATTAATCAATGTTATACCTATTGTGGTTTCTTAGGGCTAGCATACAGAATTTACAGTAAGATTTTCTAAACTCCTATAAATCCTGCTCTTCTTGAAAAATATGTTTAGACAAATCACAAATGAGGGAGAGCTTTTCCCTTCTTTTATCGTAGTCTTCAACTACCAATCAAGTTATTTATAGTAAGAAAAATAAATAAATTCCACAGTATTAAATAAAGCATTTGAAGGTCTCATATTATAAAAAAACTTTCAGAAATCACACGCATAGCCTATTATATAAACCAATTGTGTGGACTGGTTAATAATTTAGTGTGGTCTAGCCCCCTATAATATCAAAGTTTACAACCAGAAATAGGAGGTGAATCTACAGAAATAGATACTGCCTAAATCTGATTACCAACTAAGAAACTCTGGATTGCTTGACCTTTTTTTTTTTTTTTTTTTTTTTTTATTCCCCTCTTTCTCTTTCTTTCCCTTCTTTCTAGACACTGTAGTATAACTTACACCATTACATTTAGGGAAAGATGGAGACAAAATTACTACTTTGAGAAAAAGAAAATACTTAACAGGAAATCACAGAAATTCCTACTAAGCACACTTTTTTTTCCCCTTTTCTTTTCCCCAACATATAACGTTCATGAGGATTTTAGGCTCAGATTATACAGTTCTAGCCTGATCGTGAGCGCCCAATGTACTGTTCTCTGGAGTAGGAATATATTGCAGAAGGTATCCAATTACTCCTCTTGTTTTTTCCCTTTAGTCAGTCCTAATGAACTGCCGTAGCTGCATTTAAAGATAGGAGGTCCTCCTTTCCCTGCAAGGGTGAATTACCGCTCCTCCAACCCACCACAATAGCTGCACATACACACCAAAAAAAAAGAAGCTGGCAAATAGCTTGAAATAGATTTGTGACTCACGTATATCATCCAAACCGTTAGTTCAGTCCTGAGGGAGCTATTTTAAGGCTCTCCTGCCGGTTTACCATCCGCAAACTGCTCCCCTCCTTAAGCCAAACAGTATCTGGGTTATTTTGCAAGGCTGTATGGGCTCCGTGTGGAAATGGTGGGTGTTGTCTGTTCCTTGACACACCTTCGTTTTCTATTGGGTGGGTGAGGAGGCTCGTACAATAATCCGTTTTCAGATTGGCCAGAAATCCTCAGCTGCTACATCCCAGAACAGCAAGCTGCAGACGCCTCCACTTTTGCTGCCTCAGTGACCTCAGCGAAATTACCGTTCTGGAAGTGCCCTAGGAAGTATCACTACTCCACAACGAGCACAAACAGCCCTCAGGTTTTGACTGCTAGAGGTAAAGCTCTTTCACTGTCCACCACCGCACTCACAGCATGCTCTGTTCCTGCACACAAATGGCTCCAGTGGGATAGCTGTCTCGCTATGGCAAACACATGTCATGCAGCTGACGGTGAACTAGTCAAGCAGAGATCGCCAGACAAGATACTTAGGTCCTCAATAGTAAAGCGAAGTTGCGGCTCTGACATAGCAGCCGATATAAAGTCTTTAGTCAGTTTCCTGCCTGGGCTTGAGTGGAACTTGCCCGGCTCCCTAGGATGCTAAACGCACCAACAGCGGGAGATAAGACATCAGGGGAAAGTAGTATTGAGCTGTCCAGACTCGGCTCCCGACGCCGACAACAGCGTGTTCACACTGCACAGCACAGCTCCTCCCACCGGAAACAGACCCCCACGAGCGCCGGCTCACTCTTTTTCTTTTTCTATGTCTTCTAGCTCTCCTGTGATGTGATTTAGCAGTGTTAGCAGTGTTACCTGGCTGAGCTTTACCACTATCTTGTGGTTGATTCTATCTTGTAATACCCTCCCAAATCTTCTATGCCGTACATATACAGTTTTATTGGCATAGTCTTTACTATCTATCTGATATTTAGAGTATTTAATGCCCATAATTTCTTGTTTGGTGGCTTCAATTGTCTCATGTAGTATCAAACTTATCATATTTAGTATCATCTTTATATTTACACATTTCCATCTCCATCTTTTAGCTTTTGCAATTGTGCAGGTCTTATATTTAATTTGTATTCCCATTAGCCTAATGGAACACTCTGTGAGTATATCATTTAACTCTGATATAAATTCATAATCGTCAATTTCAAACGTAGGAAATTTCTGCAGTCTGAGTCCACAGGGTATCATCCCATTATTAATATATTTAGTGAATGTCCAGTTATCCATTTGTAATCTCAGTTCTTTTAATTTAAAGTCCTCTAGCATAGAAAACAAATCTCCCAGTTTGGCATTTTTAATGCAGACTTTAGACAGATCCTCCAACTCTATATCGTCAAGATCCCAGTCATCGTCTGTACATAGCGAATAATACTGTTTGTCAGCTGTGGCATCCATATTGATAGTTTAAAAGTTATTACCAGAGTAACCCAATATAACTTAATACGGATAAGACACTCTAGTTACAAAGCATTCAGAGGAAGTTAATTAATGTAGGCAAAAGAAACAGAAGCGCTTAATAGGGTGTTTAAAGAGCCAAACAAACTTTAGGTTAGTCTTCAGTAGTGTAACCCGGTTTATAATCCGTCACATTCTTCACCTGCCACACACTTTACCCCTCTTTTCATACCTCTCCTGAATATGAGTGAAGTTTCTCCTTCTTTTGGGTGGTTTGTCTGGGATCCGAAGGGTACACGACCATGCTGGTAACGGATCCTCTACCCCTCTCCTCACCGGATTATCCGTCTGCGTGTGCAGGGCTTCAAGGCGGAAGTGACGTCACCAATGTGCATATGGGTCTCAAGAATACCGCTACTCCATACAACCCAAGGTATCTGAATATCAATCCACACAAATCAAAATTAATAATAATATAGAACAGTAAATTGATAGCCATTAGAAATCACCATAAACAACAATTATTAATATCTGTGCTATACCGATATGGGGATTTATTCAAAATTAATTGTAACAGTAGGGACAATTCATACAAATTATCATCATATGTGAAAAAATACAAATATCAAATAGATATATGAATTGAACAAAAACGTAAATGATGTAACGATCTGCTAGATATGACTGCTTCTTAGTGGATATTGTAGTGTCAAAATGAGACATTGAATTGGATCGAAGAATTTATACTAATAGGTATATACCACCTTTAGATGACGAATAGTCCGGTTTGAATGACAGCGGTAATAGCCAATGCAAACAACAAGGAGGCTATACTTCCGGATACCGGAACACATAAATATGCACATATCGGGCGGCTCGCTGCCTTTGAAAAAGCCCAGTTAGGGCGAAACGCAGTGTGAAGGACGCTTTTTAAACTCTAATGTTAAGATAGAACTCTCACAAATCCAATGCTGAAATTATGATATAATAGTGGGGTTACGCAGAGGGCTATTCGGTATCAAATATTAGCGGTACGCACAGCAGCCGAGCGTTTGGTTACTAATGAACGCTTGTCAAACCCGCAAATATTTTGTTTGATCAAATGTAAATTAATACTGTAGGCAATAATATGGTACACTAGTGCCATTACATATAGCGTAATTTGTATGCTACACTAATAACAGAATTTATTATCACTCGATAAGATTAAACCTGACAAGAGTTAATAGTGTTTGGCTCTTATCGTGGATAGATTAATATTTTGTAAGGGTATCTCTCTTTGTCTCCTGTCTACAGTAAGCACTTTGAACACAAAATAAAAAGTAAAAATCAAGCTACTGATATCGGTGGATTTTAGAAAACTAAGATATTGATGGTTGGCGGGCTAATAATAGACAAGCTGGACAAACAGCTACTTTGTAAGCATATATGACATAATAGAAAGTGATACAATTACTAAAATATAATGACACAGCTGCCGTATAATAGAAAGCAATACAGTTATTAAAGTATAGTGACACCGCCATAATTACAACAACTTAGAAATTTATGTGCAGTAGAGCAAATTTTAGGTATACTGATCATAATTCAACAATAACACATAGGATCTTGGAAAATATATTAAAAACCAAAGCTATCGAATAACTCTCTCAACAAGTACTGTGAACACAATAATAAGTATATATAAGTTACCGATACTTGTGGATTCTAAAGCATAAAGCTACAGATATTTGTGGATCTGAGGTTAACATAATATATACTTGCGCATTAAGATACTGATTGCCAGTGGAACAACTATATAGAAACTGAATAACAGTAACAATATCGATACCACTGCAACAATATCTAAGCAATATATATTGTTATTATAGAATTGCAGCCATAACTGCTGAATCTTGGCAAACCAATGTCACAGTAACAGCTTGAACATATTTAAAACCACCAGTATATAAGACAAACGCATGTTAAGACATGCTATGATCCAGTACTCATTCAGTTGGGACATATAATCACATATACTAGTAAGTAGTATTATAACTCATTATATACCAGAGTTATCTGAAAATGAATATCAGTTGTATATAAGTCACATTCAATCCGTCTTAGAAAGGACAGGAGTTATAATATCCATATTAGTCTGTAACAACAGAGAGAAGGAATACACCTTCACAGAGGATAACAAGATATTAATGAATCATGAGTTGTTAAGACAATAATTTTGGTCTAACAAACTAATAAAGTGGAGCATATGATATGGGCTTCATTCCACCCAGCAATCCACTATTATATCCCTGTTTGCAAATTTTGATATCACATTTGACTAACTAAAGTGAATATATACACATATTACAGATTTCCGAGAGCATATATTTAGTGTGTATTAGCCCAATATAGCCTATTCTAGACAGAATCTCAATGCTATAACATCCTCACTAGTTTGACAAATCAGATAGGAATAATATACCTTTCTGAGATCCACACGACAGCTTACAGTAATGAGCTGTGTAGCATAAAAATCCAACCTAACCGACGTAAGAGAGGGAGTATACAGTACACCCAGATAGTAACAATACCCCAATCATATCTAGTGATAAACCACTGCACCTCACAATAATTCACTAATTTATGTGAACATATCAGCATTGGAGGAGACCAATTATGGTATAGTGATACCCAGATATTGACAATATTATGTCACATGGATTATTATTCTAAGTTCTATCTTACATTTGGGATTTTAATTGTATGAATGTTGTTTGTTGTTCTAAATACAATTTTAAAGTAATAATAAAAGTTAAATTTTATTCTAATCTGTGAAGTGTTAGCTCCAAGTCTGGACACCAGAGTGCTATAAGTGCATACTTTCTAGTGGAACAACTCTAGCTCCACAATTGTCCAGTACAACCCAAGGTATCGATCTAGACTCATTTTGGTATATTTCATGACACCGTTTCACTGCCAAATGCAATCAACTTAAATAAATTGTTAACTTTTTCACAAACTTTGGGGTTCTCACTGAAATTATTTACATATCATGTATGCAGTCATAACACAAATTGCTGTAAAAGCTTCTCTGGGATCCGCCATTACCTTTTGGTAATTAGAAGGCTGCTAATTGCAGCTGCGCACCACACTTCTGAAATTCCCGACAGTGAAGGGGTTAATGGGGTAGCTTGGAAAGTTAAGTTTAGGTATTGGCAGCTGTCTGCCAGTACCCAGTTTATATAAATTGTACCTTTTTTAAATGTATTTATTAAAAAAAAACATTTTTCTGTAGTGTAGCGCCACCCTTTCTGCACTGCCCCACTCGTCAGTGATATGGCCGCAGAAAGAGCCCAGGACATTTGTTTCTATGTTAAGGACATTGAAATGTAAAATATGCATAATGTTGGATTATCGGACTTGAAAAATTTGTTATCTTAAGATGTGTTATGTAAATATAAAACTAAATCTTAAAAAAAATATATAGTTACTGTAAAATATAATATATATATTCATTTTATGTATTTTATATAGTATTTTAGTACATCTATAATAATTATTTACATTAATTATTAATATTTTTATTATTAATAATTATTATATTATTATTCATATATTTCAATATTTTATATGTAATATTGACATAATGGGGCATATTTATCAAAGTGCGAGCGGACATGATACAATGTAGCGTATCATGTCCGCTGCACATCGATAAATACCGTCAGCATACACTGTCGGCAGTTATCATTGCACCAGCAGTTCACCAGAACTGCTTGCGCAATACCGCCCCCTGCAGATTCGCTAGCAGGGGGTGTCAATAAACCCGATCGTATTCGATCAAGTTGATTTCTGTCCGCCACCTCAGAACAGGCAGAGAAGTTAGACCGCTGCTTCATAACTTCTGTTTCCGGTGAGCCGTTGCCGGAAACAAGGGGCATCAAGCTCCATTCGAAGCATGATAATTCGGCCCCAAAGTGTCTTAAGATAACTAATTATTCATGTGAGCCAATATGACCACGTTAGACCTAAAGCACGCAACCTGAAGCGTGTTACGCATATTTTACATTCCAATGTTCTTCACATAGAAAAAAAATTACTTTTTTTAAATATAAATTTCTATATATATCTGATAATGTTAATGTAAAATATATATATATATATATATATATATATATATATATATATATATATATATATATATACAGGTGGCCCTCGTTTTACAACGGTTCAATTTACACCGTTTCAGAATAACAACCTTTTTTTCCAGTCATGTGACTGCTATTGAAAAGCATTGAGAAGCAGTGCATTTATTAAAATAGCCAGTAGGTGAAGTTGTCCACTTGTTTGCAGCAAAGCCAAGCAAGCTGAAATTAATCAGTTTAACCAGACCTGAGCTATCGAGCAGATTTCAAAGGAACAAGATCTTCCTGTCTATAAATTAGTCCAGATTGAAATGCATAGACAGAACTATGCAAGTGAAGTCTGTGTTGTGTGATTATTTTATTAGGTTTATAATGCTGTTTAGCAAATGTTTTTGTTCATTTAACTTAGTTTAATTTTATATTCTGTGTTGTGTGGTTATTTTATTAGGTTTATAATGCTGTTTAGCATTTAAAGTCTTCATTTCAAAGCTTTAAAAATAATGTACTAGGTGTTACTTATGACAATTTTGAGAGGGGCCTCCCTCACTTCCCGTTGACTTAAATTATAAACTGGGTTTCAATTTACAACCATTCCTTCTGGAACCTAACCCCAGCATAAACTGAGGGCTACCTGTATATATATATATATATATATATATATATATATATACACCTACATATGTATATGAATATATACAGGCATAGGTATATACAGATATATCACCAGAGCTTCACAGGTTGCCACTGGAGTCCTCCGACATCACGGAGCTGGTGGATGTTAGAACCTTGCGCTCCCCCACCTTCCGGTTGAGGATGCCCCACAGTTGCTCAATAGGGTTTAGGTCTGGAGACATGCTTGGCCAGTCCATCATCTTTACCCTCAGCTTCTTTAGCAAGGCACTGGTCGTCTTGGAGGTGTGTTTGGGGGCGTTATCATGTTGGAATACTGCCCTGGTGCCCAGTCTCTGCAGAGAGGTGATCATGCTCTGCTTCAGTATGTCACAGTACATGTTGGCATTCATGGTTCCCTCAATTAACTGTAGCTCTCCAGTGCCGGCAGCACTCATGCAGGCCCAGACCATGACACTCCCACCATGCTTGACTGTAGGCAAGACACACTTGTCTTTGTACTCGTCACCTGGTTGCCGCCACACACACTTGACACCATCTGAACCAAATAAGTTTATCTTGGTCTCATCGGACCACAGGACATGGTTCCAGTAATCCATGTCCTTAGTCTGCTTGTCTTCAGCAAACTGTTTGTGGGCTTTCTTGTGCATCATCTTTAGAAGAGGCTTCCTTCTGTGACGACAGCCATTTAGACCAATTTGATGCAGTGTGCGGTGTATGGTCTGACTGAGCACTGGCAGGCTGACCCCCCTGACCCCCAATGCTGGCAGCACCCATACATATATTCCCCAAAGACAACCTTTGGATATGACACTGAGCATGTACACTCAACTTCTTTGGTTGACCATGGTGAGGCCTGTTCTGAGTGGAACCTGTCCTGTGAAACCGCTGTATACTCTTGTCCACCATGCTGCAGCTCAGTTTCAGGGTCTTGGGAATCTTCTTATAGCCTAGGCCATCTTTATGTAGAGCAACAATTCTTTTTTTCAGATCCAG
Source organism: Bombina bombina (assembly GCF_027579735.1). Taxonomy (NCBI): domain Eukaryota; kingdom Metazoa; phylum Chordata; class Amphibia; order Anura; family Bombinatoridae; genus Bombina; species Bombina bombina. The sequence continues at coordinate 646,524,479 of NC_069504.1, forward strand.
AGCAATAACACCAAATTTAAAACACCTGTTCCCCATTCACACCTGAGACCTTGTAACACTAACAAGTCACATGACACCGGGGAGGGAAATGGCTAATTGGGCCAAATTTGGACCTTTCCACTTAGGGGTGTACTCACTTTTGTTGCCAACGGTTTAGACATTAATGGCTGTGTGTTGAATTATTTTGAGGGGACAACAAATTTACACTGTTATACAAGTTGTACACTCATGTTGTCACATGAAAAGATATAGTAAAATATTTACAAAAATGTGAGGGGTGTACTCATTTTTTGTGAGATACTGTAGATATATATATATATATATATATATATATATATATATATATATATATACACACTGTGCACAATTTTTAGGCAAGTTGTATTTTTGAGGATTAATTTCATTATTAAACAACTACAGTGCTCTTGGTCAATCCAAAATGTTAATAAACCTCAAACCGGAATATTTAAGAAAGTAAAAGTGAGGTTTTGGTTATCTTATGCGGATATATGTGTGGCACAATTATTGGGCAACTATAAGTGTGCACAATTATTATGCAACTAAATGAAAAATGAAAATTTTCCCATCTCACTTGTTTATTTTCATCTGTTAAAGCGAGAATAATAAACAAACAACTTAAAATCTACACTAAAGATTTCTGACATTTCCACACAAAAAAATCAGTGACCAATATAGCCACCCTTCTTTTCAATAACAGTCATGAGCCTTCCATCCATGGAGTCTGTCAGTTTCTTGAACTGTTGATGATCAACTTTTTGTGCAGCAGCAACCACAGCCTCCCAGACACTGTTCAGAGAAGTGTACTGTTTTCCTTCACTGTAAATCTCCCGTTTAAGAAGGGCCCATAAGTTCTCAATAGGGTTTAGGTCAGGTGAGGAAGGGGGCCATATCATTATTCTTTCATCTTTAAGGCCTTTACTGGCTAGCCACATATAGGAGTATTTTGATGCATGCGATGGAGCATTGTCCTGCATGAATATCATGGTCTTCTTGAAAGACGCAGACTTTTTCCTGTACAACTGCTTGAAGAAAGTGTCTTCTAAAAACTGGCAGTAGGTTTGTGAGTTGATTTTGAGTCCATCTTCAACCCGAAAAAAGGTCCAACTAGCTCATCTTTAATAATACTAGCCCATACCAGTACCCCACCTCCACCTTGCTGGTGTCTGAGTCGAAGTGGAGCTCTTTGCCCTGATCCAGCCACGGGCCCATACATCTGGTCCGTCAAGAGTCAGTCCATATTTTTTTTAAAAATCTGTCTTCAGATATTTCTTGGCCCAGTCTTGACGTTTCAACTTATATGTCTTGTTCAGTGGTGTTCGGGTTTCAGCCTTCCTTACCTTGGCCATGTCTCTGAGCACTGAACACCTTGTACTTCTGGGCACTTCAGGTAGGTTGCAGTTGTGGAATATGACAACACTGAAGGATAATGGGTTCTTGGTAGCTTCACGTTTGATTATTTTTTTTTTTAAATCTTTGGCAGTTAATTTGCGTCTTTTTTTTTCTCAACATGTTTTTTTGCGACCCTGTTAAGTACTATTTTAAACAAAATGTTTCAGATTGATAAGTTTTTTATTGAGAACTTCACACATCACAACAACCGAAACAGCCTTTTAAAATTTACAAATCATATAATCCAAACAGTTTGGAAGACACAGCTTCCTGTACATATGCCGAGTCTGATAGAAAACAACTATGACTCCTATTTTCCAAAAATGCTCCCGTTATAGCTGCCTGCTCAGCATGCTGTGGGGGGGGGGGGAAGGGGGGGGGAAGAAAACCACCACCGAAAAAAGACCGAAATGGATCTACCACCTGCCTAGATGGTACAGCAATCACCAACCCCTACAGAGTGCCTTAAAGCCAATATACCGGGAGAGCTTCACCAGCAACCAGCATCATAAAATTGATGTTCTTCTTCAAGGGAGAGACAAATTGAATCTGAACCTGCAGGGGCCAGGATAAAAATACCCTTTTCCACTTATCAAAGAAGAGCCCAACAACCTTTTCCCACCCCCCGACTAGGTATTGCCTTTCTGTAATCATTTGTACCTTAATCAAATTAGTGAACTCGCTTACCATCGGGGCCTCATGGGCTCCCCATTTGAGAAATATCATATGCCGGGCTGCCAAGATGACCATGTTGATTAATTGTCCCTCACCTTTAAGTCGCCCATATTCTTTTAAAAGGAAAATATGTCTTAATTGAAGAACACACTCCTCTTGTAAAAAACTATTCACCCAAAATTGTATTCTGCTCCAGAACTGTCGGATTTTAGGGCAATCCCATATACAATGTTGCAGATCTGCTCCTACTTTCTGACATTTAAAGCATTTCCCCTTATCCCCATTCAGTTCCCATTTGCTTATCCTCTTTGGGGTTAAATAAAAATTATTTAGAAGCTTAACCTGCGATTCTTTCCAACTTATTACTCTAGTGGCAGCATCTGCTAAACAAAATGTTTGATGGTTCTGTAATCACGCCCCAATATCTTAGCAATTTCAAGAGTGCTACATCCCTCTGAAAGACTTTTTACCATTTTTGACTTTTGAGTCAGTTAAATCTCTTTTTTGGCCCATTTTGCCTGAGGAAAATAAGCTACCTAATAATTATGCACACCTTGATATAGGGTGTTGATCTCCTAAGGCCACAACCTCCCTCATTACACAAATACACACCACCTGATATTCTTAAATCCAATAAGCATTTAAGTTTATACAGCTTGGAGTTGGACAATATGCATAAAAATGATGATTTGGTCAAAATACTCACTTGCCTAATAATTGTGCACACAGTGTGTGTGTGTGTATGTATGTATATATATATATATATATATATATATATATATATATATATATATATATATATATATATATATATATATATATATATATATAGGATTATCAATTTAAAAATACAAACAAACAAAAAAACATGTATCCCTGTGTGAAGAACATTCAAATGTTAAATATTCACAGTAAAACACATTATTAAGTATTTAATTATTAGACATATATATATTATAGTCCTTTGCATTCAAATACATGGTCATATATCATATACTTTTCAACCCTTATAAATATTTTTTATTAATATTTATATGAATCATTTTTATCAGATAGAGTTTATATGAGTGTAACTGTTTATTTTAATGTATTAATGTTGTGTTTGGTGAATCTTTTATTTATCTTTAACCCTTTATGCAAGGTCTTCAGTTGCGCTAACCCAACACACGTTAAATTTCATTGCGCTCAAATGAATGCCTTTACTTTCAGCTTTCTATATTGCGCAATAAATTTAGCGCGCCACTTGTAATCTAGCACTAAGTTTACATAAGAACTACATTACCATACACAGCAGTTAACAGGTCACAAGCTGTTTGTGTTTAAATGTGTATAAATAATCCACTTATTGCTCAATATAGTTGTTTATTCTTAGCCTGACTAAGCAGCCTTTAGCTATATACAATTTGTCACCAGATATTAATATATGTATATCTTGTAAAAAAAAATATATATATAAATAGTATCATAATATATATTTAATAAAAAATTGTTAATACATTTCTGCAATATATAAGAAAAAAACGGGGATAAAAATGAAGCTGATTTTATAGGAGGAGACATTTTTAACAGTAGCTAAAAACCTGAATACCAGCTGTATAAACATATGTAAGGCGTTAGTCATTACAGGAATAAAAGAGCGAAACGTCTTCCTTCTCCCTCACAGCCGGGATTGTTTTTGGGTTCAAGAACTCTCTTAAAACAATTTGGAACATAAACTGGTGTAATTTTTTTTTTTCCCCCCCTGAACAGTTTTCGTGATTAATTTAATGTAGTACTGAGGGTCAAATGAATCCTTCTCAAGTCATGTATCCAATACCATGTAATCAAATCCTCTAAAATGTCATAATATAGTTTTGTCACTAAACCGTGCTCTAATCCCCTGTGACCGTATTACATAAGATCTACGCACAGTGGTAAAATTAAACAAATTGAGTCACCCGTGCCTTCATCATTCCCTGACCTATTATAAACCAAGTTCATTGTTTTATTGTGTATTACAAAACTCATTTTCCAGTTCCTATAGCTGACTAAGGTAGCATCCTCCGGAAAAAAAAAATCTCACTAACTGTAGAGGATATGAAATCTAGTCCAAAAAAAACATTTTTTCCCTACTATCATATACTTTGAATATTATTGACATTTGACATTAATATGCAATACACTTTAACCCCTATGTTGGCTATCAGGTAGGACTGCAAAATATTTATATAATTAATTAATAGCATAAATTTAGTAGAGTCAGATAGGTTAGTTGGCTATTTATTCACATGAGATGGCTTTTTTATAAAAGCTTGTAAGATAGTTGTTAAATGTATTTATTCAGCACTCGTCTGACATGGATAATTATGCAGTGAAATAGCAAAGAAGAGAGTTAGGCATAATTAGCTTTTTCCATCTCATATTCAAAAAAGAATCATATTCATTTGATTCTAAAATCATCAAATTTGCCCCAAGCAAAGTTAAAATATATTTGGGCATCAGCCAGACATATCTTTAACAACCTTACAGGCGCATCTGAAAAATCCCTTCCTCAAAAAGGAATTCACCCAGTATGTGTGTTTAATTGCCTATCTCTGACACTAAAGCGTGTCTATCCATTACTGCTGCCAAAACTCTATATATGAGTACATTCACCCATACACAATATATGGCCAAATGACACCTGACCATCACACCTATATGAGCTTGTTGGACATCCCATTCGCAATTCACGTTCCAATTCATCCCAAAGGTGTTCAGTGGGTTCTACCACTTTGTGGCAGGGCTGTTGTTCCTAGAAGTTTCCTGTTCACTGTACTAGACACTTACAGTTGATCGGGGCAAATCTAGTAGGGCAGAAATTTCGTTAAAGGGACAGTCTAGACAAAATTAAAATTTCATGATTAAGATAGGGCATGCAATTTTTTTTTTATATTTTATAATTCCAGTATACAGTGCATGTATATTACATTTTTTTGTCGTATTATATTAAATTGTACTCCTAAAAATGCAGTCCTCATTTTCAGTCCCTTTATTCTCACTAGGTCACTCTTGCAGTGAAGTAGTGTTATAGAGCTAGGGATTTAATATGGACAAAATAGAAAAACAAAACAAACAAAAATTTGCATCTTAAAATAATATGTTACAGTAACATGATAACATGAACAAAACCTGAGAACAAGATGCAAACAGCCAGAACTGTAAAAATCGACATAACATGACACACTCCGGGTGCCCAGGACTGGTTGATAAAGTGTTTGTAAAAAAGAATTGAAAAAAAAAATTACTGCTCAATGGTTATACAACTTTGTTATTCCACAATTGTCACACAGTGATGAGTAACTAGTTATTGTGAATAATTACTTGCTGCAGGAGAAGACTTTAAGTTCTCTACTCATTCATCGCCTGTGTATTCTATCCTCTAAGCTATCAGGTTTTGTGTTGGTGCCGCTTCTGCAAAATGCATGTGTTCCCCTTCATGCGCCGCCCCTGCCGCTGGCTGCGCCCAAGGGGTTAATACAGAAGTAAGCGGCATGTGCCATCAATTGTACTTCAGAAATAAAAACTGTCAACTTATTAGAGAAATATAAGTGGGTTGGATGTTGCTTCCCCTAAGCTGTAAGCATATTCTCCCTCTTTATGTGTACAATTTTAAAATAGGGTATGGGGTATCTATGTGTACGTGAGCAGCGTATATATAGGTCATGTAAGCCATTACCAATCATTGCAGTTAAAACCTTAATAGTATAACATGCTCTAACTATGTTAACTTTGAAATAAAACCAACACAATAAGCCTATATTCAGTATTGACATATAAGCAGGGTTCATATGGACCTGACAAGGTGTTATTTGACAACGGGCATGCAATTTTAAACAACTTACTTTTATCATCAAATTTGATTTGTTCTCTTTGTATTCTTTGTTGAAAGCTAAATATAGGTAGGTTTATAAACAGATTTTTAAGCTGTTAAAGGCTGCCCCTTAGTGAATTCTGATTTTTTTTTTTCAGTGAAACAGTGCAAGTTCATGTGTGTCATATAGATAACATTGTGCTTACTCCCGTAGAGTTATTTATGAGTCAGAACTGATTGGTTAAAATGTATGTCTGTCAAAATAACTGAGATAATGGGGCAGTCTGCAGAGGCTTAGATACAAGGTTATCACAGAAGTAAAAAGTGTAATATAACCGTGTTGCTTATTCAAAACTTGGGAATGGGTATTAAAGGGATTATCTATCTTTTTAAACAATACAGGTAGCACTCAGTTTACGCCGGGGTTAGGTTCCAGAAGGAATGGTTGTAAATCGAAACCGTTGTAAATTGAAACCCAGTTTATAATGTAAGTCAATGTTAAGTGAGGCAGATTCCAGGCCCCTCTCAAAATTGTCATAAGTAACACCTAATACATTATTTTTAAAGCTTTAAAATGAAGACTTTAAATGCTAAACAGCATTATAAACCTAATAAAATAACCACACAACACAGAATATATAATTAAACTAAGTTAAATGAACAAAAACATTTGCTAAACAGCATTATGAACCTAATAAAATAATCACACAACACAGACTTCACTTGCATTTTTCTGCAAACAGTTCTTTCTATGCATTCCAATCTGGACTGATTTATAGACAGGAAGATCTTGTTCCTTTGAAATCTGCTTGATAGCTCAGGTTTGGTTAAACTGATTAATTTCAGCTTGCTTGGCTTTGCTGCAACACAAGCGGACAGCTCCACCTACTGGCTATTTTAATAAATTAACTGCTTCTCAATGCTTTTTAATAGTAGTCACATGACTGGAAAAAAAGGTTGTTATTCTGAAACGGTTGAACCGTTGTAAAACGAGGGCCACCTGTACACATTTTCGAGTAGACTGTCTCTTTAACTGACTTGTGACAAAGTTATGACAGTAAGATCAAAGGATGGGGTTACACCTGTATGACCTTATTAAGACAAACACCACAGGTCAAATAGCAATAGATGAAACTATAGAAAGCGTACTACAAGGGTCTGGGCTAGTGCAGTGTTATATATTCCATAGTACAAAAATCCTTTGCTCCTCTCCTATAATATCAGTCCATATTAGACCAAGCAAACAAACAAATAGGAAAATTCCTCTCACCAAAGTGATCCCAATAATATGCTGTGCGGCCTCTTCAGTCGGGACCAGCTGGCTATAGGGATGCCCCCAACGCTGCCTCAGCATAGCCGCTTGGCAGGTACACTCACCACAATCCGGCCGCACACCATCTCGCTGTACCATGATGAAGGGAAGAGAACGTGACATCACCACTGGCAGGTGCTGTGTTTCCGTAATCCAACGTCGGTGTGGACCAACCACTGTATTAACCAAACCTCAGGACGCTACTATAGTGGTGCAAATGAAAATGATCTGTCCTGCTGGTGTGGTAAAGATATAGTTTAGGTGTTAGCCTACTCTGCTTATTCCATGCTTGTTCCATGAACTTTTAATTATATTCAAATAAAAGAATTGTTTTTAACGAACTGTCCGAACTTCTTGCTACGTAAAGTTATGACAGTGCCATATTTTAAAGTCACTGAGTTCTGTGGCTATATGGTAGATGTAATATACCTGTTAGCAATGGGTGTGGCTGAAACACCTGAATTAGTTATTGTGTCTACATACTTTTGGCCATATAGTGTCTCTCTTCTCTCCTCACCGGGTCTTTTCAAACAGTTTTCTCTTGTAAGGTGTATCCAGTCCACGGATCATCCATTACTTGTGGGATATTCTCATTCCCAACAGGAAGTTGCAAGAGGACACCCACAGCAGAGCTGTCTATATAGCTCCTCCCCTAACTGCCATATCCAGTCATTCTCTTGCAACTCTCAACAAACATGGAGGTAGTAAGAGAGAAGTGGTGAAATGTAGCTGTTATTTTACTTCAATCAAAAGTTTATTATTTTTAAATGGTACCGGAGTTGTACTATTTTGTTCCAGGCAGAAAAATAGAAGAATCTGCCTGTGATTTCTATGATCTTAGCAGGTTGTAACTAAGATCACACACATGACTGAAGAGAGAGATAACTTCAGCGGGGGAATGGCTTGCAGGTTATCCTGCTATGAGGTATGTGCAGTTAAGATTTTTCTAGAAGATGTGAATGCTAGAAAATGCTGCTGATGCCAAATTTATGTAAGGTAAGCCTGAATACAGTGATTTAATAGCGACTGGTATCATGCTTACTTTCTGAGGTAATACTCTTTTATATAACTTTATTGGGGCCTAGTTTTTTCCACATGGCTGGCTTAAATTTGCCTAGAAACAGTTTCCTGAGGCTTTCCACTGTGTTACTATGAGTGGGAGGGGCCTAATTTAGCGCTTTTTTGCGCAGTAACTTTTACAGACTGAGACATCCAGCTTCCTCCAGGAGTCCCCTGAATGCTATAGGACATCTCTAAAGGGCTCTTAGGCTTTCCAAAATCGTTTGTTGGGGAAGGTAGGCCCACAGCAAGGCTGTGGCAGTTTGGTGTGACTGTTAAAAAACGTCTATATCGTTTTTTTGATCTGTTTTTTGAACTAAGGGGTTAATCATCCATTTGCAAGTGGGTGCAATGCTCTGTTAGCTTATTATACACACTGTAAAAATTTCGTTTGATTTACTGCCTTTTTTCACTGTTTTTCAAATTCTGACAAAATTTGTCTCTTAAAGGCACAGTACCGTTTCTTATATTTGCTTGTTAACTTGATTTAAAGAATTACTTTCTGTTATAATTTTTAAGCTAAACAACTAACATATTAAAGTTAATAAACATAATTAAATCCTACTGACCTATATTTTCTCCAAAACGAAGTTTCATAACGTTCTAAAAGTTATATCTTTTATTCGCCGATGATGTCACGTTATCCAGCCCACTATTTTCAGCACTGCGGGTTCAAAATACTTAAACCAATAACTTTGTGTTTAAAGCGCCATTTTGAAACCTAGGTATTGCAAACGGATTGGTACAGAGCAAAGGATACCCACGGAGTGGGTTTGGAAAACAATTAAATTTGCAGACAAGATTTCTGATATACGGTAGAGATATGCTAATGAAATGCTATTGATAAAAAGCGTATTTGGGGTAGTTAGTTAGTAACAGGCATAGAAAATATTTACTTACAGTGGCCCTTTAAAGTGTTTTCCAAGCTTGCTAGTCTCATTGCTAGTCTGTACAAACATGTCTGACATAGAGGAAACTCCTTGTTCATTATGTTTAAAAGCCATTGTGGAACCCCCTCTTAGAATGTGTACCAAATGTACTGATTTCACTTTAAGCAATAAAGATCATATTCTGTCTTTAAAAAATTTATCACCAGAGGAATCTGACGAGGGGGAAGTTATGCCGACTAACTCGCCCCACGTGTCAGACCCATTGACTCCCGCTCAAGGGACTCACGCTCAAATGGCGCCAAGTACATCTAGGGCGCCCATAGCTTTTTCTTTACAAGACATGGCAGCAGTCATGGATAATACACTGTCAGCGGTATTAGCCAGACTACCTGAATTTAGAGGAAAGCGAGATAGCTCTGGAGTTAGACGAAATACAGAGCATACTGACGCTTTAAGAGCTATGTCTGATACTGCCTCAAAATATGCAGAAGCTGAAGAAGGAGAACTTCTTTCTGTGGGTGATGTTTCTGACTCAGGGAAGATGATGCAACCTGATTCTGATATCTCTACATTTAAATTTAAGCTTGAACACCTCCGTGTGTTACTCAGGGAGGTTTTAGCTGCTCTGAATGACTGTGATACAATTGCAGTGCCAGATAAATTGTGTAGACTGGATAAATACTATGCAGTGCCGGTGTGCACTGATGTTTTTCCAATACCTAAAAGGTTTACAGGAATTATTACTAAGGAATGGGATAGACCAGGTGTGCCGTTCTCTCCCCCTCCTATTTTTAGAAAAATGTTTCCAATAGACGCCACCACACGGGACTTATGGCAGACAGTTCCTAAGGTGGAGGGAGCAGTTTCTACTCTAGCAAAGCGTACTACTATCCCTGTCGAGCACAGTTGTGCTTTATTAGATCCAATGGATAAAAAGTTAGAGGGTTACCTTAAGAAAATGTTTATTCAACAAGGTTTTATCCTACAGCCCCTTGCATGCATTGCTCCTGTCACTGCTGCTGCGGCGTTCTGGTTTGAGTCTCTGGAAGAGGCTTTACAGGTAGCGACTCCATTGGATGACATACTTGACAAGCTTAGAGCACTTAAGCTAGCCAATTCTTTTGTTTCTGATGCCATTGTTCATTTGACTAAACTAATGGCTAAGAATTCTGGTTTTGCTATCCAGGCGCGTAGAGCGCTATGGCTTAAATCATGGTCAGCTGAAGTTACTTCAAAGTCTAAGCTGCTTAACATTCCCTTCAAGGGGCAGACCCTATTCGGGCCTGGTTTGAAGGAGATTATTGCTGATATCACTGGAGGAAAAGGTCATGTCCTTCCTCAGGATAGGTCCAAATCAAGGGCCAAACAGTCTAATTTTCGTGCCTTTCGAAACTTCAAGGCAAGTGCGGCATCAACTTCCTTTAATGCAAAACAAGAGGGAACTTTTGCTCAGTCCAAGACGGTCTGGAGACCGAACCAGACCTGGAACAAGGGTAAGCAGGCCAAAAAGCCTGCTGCTGCCTCTAAGACAGCATGAAGGAACGGCCCCCTATCCGGTAACGGATCTAGTAGGGGGCAGACTTTCGCTCTTCGCCCAGGCGTGGGCAAGAGATGTCCAGGATCCCTGGGCGTTGGAAATTATATCCCAGGGATATCTTCTGGACTTCAAGGCTTCCCCCCCAAAAGGGAGATTTCACCTTTCACAATTATCTGCAAACCAGATAAAGAGAGAGGCATTCTTACACTGTGTACAAGACCTCCTAGTTATGGGAGTGATACATCCAGTTCCAAAGGATGAACAGGGACAGGGATTTTACTCAAATCTGTTTGTAGTTCCCAAAAAAGAGGGAACCTTCAGACCAATTTTGGATCTAAAGATCTTAAACAAATTCCTCAGAGTTCCATCATTCAAGATGGAGACTATTCGTACCATCTATGATCCAGGAGGGTCAATACATGACTACAGTGGATTTAAAGGATGCTTATCTTCACATTCCGATACACAAAGATCATCATCGGTTTCTCAGGTTTGCCTTCCTAGACAGGCATTACCAGTTTGTAGCTCTTCCCTTTGGGTTAGCTACAGCCCCAAGAATTTTTACGAAGGTTCTGGGGTCGCTTCTGGCGGTCCTAAGGCCACGGGGCATAGCAGAGGCCCCTTATTTAGACGACATCCTGATTCAGGCGTCAAACTTCCAAATTGCCAAGTCTCATACGGACATAGTGTTGGCATTTCTGAGGTCACATGGGTGGAAGGTGAACGAGGAAAAGAGTTCTCTATCCCCCCTCACAAGAGTTTCCTTCCTAGGGACTCTGATAGATTCTGTAGAAATTAAAATTTACCTGACGGAGTCCAGGTTATCAAAACTTCTAAATTCCTGCCGTGTTCTTTATTCCATTCCTCGCCCTTCGGTGGCTCAGTGCATGGAAGTAATCGGCTTAATGGTAGCGGCAATGGACATAGTGCCGTTTGCACGCCTACATCTCAGACTGCTGCAACTCTGCATGCTCAGTCAGTGGAATGGGGATTACACAGATTTGTCCCCTCTACTAAATCTGGATCAAGAGACCAGGGATTCTCTTCTCTGGTGGCTATCTCGGGTCCATCGCAGGCCAGATTGGACAATTGTAACGACAGATGCCAGACTTCTAGGTTGGGGTGCAGTCTGGAACTCCCTGAAGGCTCAGGGATCGTGGACTCAGGAGGAGTCACTCCTTCCAATAAACATTCTGGAACTAAGAGCGATATTCAATGCTCTTCAGGCTTGGCCTCAGCTAGCGACAATTAGGTTCATCAGATTTCAGTCGGACAACATCACGACTGTGGCTTACATCAACCATCAAGGGGGAACAAGGAGTTCCCTAGCGATGTTAGAAGTCTCAAATATAATTCGCTGGGCAGAGATTCACTCTTGCCACCTATCAGCTATCCATATCCCAGGTGTAGAGAACTGCGAGGCGGATTTTCTAAGTCGACAGACTTGTCATCCGGGGGAGTGGGAACTCCATCCGGAGGTGTTTGCACAATTGGTTCATCGTTGGGGCAAACCAGAACTGGATCTCATGGCGTCTCGCCAGAACGCCAAGCTTCCTTGTTACGGATCCAGGTCCAGGGACCCCAAGGCAATGCTGATAGATGCTCTAGCAGCACCTTGGTCCTTCAACCTGGCTTAGGTGTTTCCATCGTTTCCTCTGCTCCCTTGTCTGATTGCCAAGATCAAGCAGGAAAGAGCATCGGTGATCTTGATAGCGCCTGCGTGGCCACGCAGGACTTGGTATGCAGATCTAGTGGACATGTCATCTTTTCCACCATGGACTCTGCCGCTGAGACAGGACCTTCTACTTCAAGGTCCTTTCAACCATCCAAATCTAATTTCTCTGAGGCTGACTGCCTGGAGATTGAACGCTTGATTTTATCAAAGCGTGGTTTCTCCGAGTCAGTCATTGATACCTTAATTCAGGCACGAAAGCCTGTCACCAGGAAAATCTATCTTAAGATATGGCATAAATATCTTTATTGGTGTGAATCCAAGGGCTACTCATGGAGTAAGGTCAGGATTCCCAGGATATTATCTTTTCTCCAAGAAGGATTGGAGAAAGGATTGTCAGCTAGTTCCTTAAAGGGACAGATTTCTGCGCTATCTATTCTTTTGCACAAGCGTCTGGCGGATGTCCCAGACGTTCAGGCATTTTGTCAGGCTTTAGTTAGAATCAAGCCTGTGTTTAAACCTGTTGCTCCACCTTGGAGCTTAAATTTGGTTCTTAAAGTTCTTCAGGGGGTTCCGTTTGAACCTCTTCATTCCATAGATATCAAACTTTTATCTTGGAAAGTTCTTTTTTTGGTAGCTATTTCCTCGGCTCATAGAGTTTCCGAGTTATCTGCCTTACAATGTGATTCTCCTTATCTGATCTTCCATGCAGACAAGGTAGTTCTGCGTACCAAACCTGGGTTTTTACCTATGGTGGTATCTAATAAGAATATCAATCAAGAGATTGTTGTTCCGTCTTTGTGTCCTAATCCTTCTTCAAAGAAGGAACGTCTATTACACAATCTGGACGTGGTTCATGCTTTAAAGTTTTACTTACAAGCTACTAAAGATTTTCGTCAAACATCTGCTTTGTTTGTTGTCTACTCTGGACAGAGGAGAGGTCAAAAGGCTTCGGCAACCTCTCTTTCTTTTTGGCTAAGAAGCATAATCCGCTTAGCCTATGAGACTGCTGGCCAGCAGCCTCCAGAAAGGATTACAGCTCATTCTACTAGAGCTGTGGCTTCCATATGGGCCTTTAAAAATGAGGCTTCTGTTGAACAGATTTGCAAGGCGGCGACTTGGTCTTCGCTTCATACTTTTTCAAAATTCTACAAATTTGATACTTTTGCTTCTTCGGAGGCTATTTTTGGGAGAAAGGTTTTACAGGCAGTGGTACCTTCCGTTTAAGTAGAACAAAGTGAAATGAAGCTCTCCAACATGCCAAAGTTTCAATACTTTATTTGAGAGAGTGCAGAGTCAAACAGCCACAACGTTTCGGGGAGCCATGCCCCTTAATCATGTGGTAAGTGATAGTACAGGTACACCTGTTTAAATGGCTCACCTTGGGATTTTTTTTTTTTTAAATATTTTTATTAAGGTTCTGAAGAAGGCATACATAGAATATATTAAACAGAACATAGCATTAACATAATACAGGTAGATTGTGATACAGTTCTGAATAGGAACATAATACATATCTGAAAAGAGAAGTCAAAGGAATGGTATGGGAATACAATGCCTAATATTCTGTATGCTCCCTAGGTGGTAAGAGAGGACACTCTTGGACCTCAAGGAGAGAAATATAACTATATGTAGGGGGCTATTTCTAATATGAAAGACCACTCTTGGATCTTTAAATGAGAACCTCTTTTTTTTTTTTTTTTAGATTCAAGGATTAGAACTGTAAAATGTTCAAACCAAGGTAAGATTAATATTAAACACTCTAAAATAATCTGCTATAGACAAAACAACTGTGAATAATATCAGTAAGACTGTACATACCTAGTGAACATAACAATATAACAAGCTTCGGGCCATAAAGCATAAATACAATTTTAATTTTATATAGGTTCTGTAATATTGAGCATACAAGTGGCGCTGAGCCCAATTAAAATAGTAAATTTGAGTAAAGGGGGTTTCTATAATAATTTAATCTGAGATAATTGTTGAGAGGTGCATGTCAGCGAGTTTTAAGTATACTTAATTGAACTAGAGAGGGATAGCCTTAATGAGCATGTTGGAAGTAGTACCTAGATGAATTAAATTCAAAATATAATGTGCTTCATATTTTTTTTTTTTTTAAACTCATTAAGGTCAAGAGTAATAATACAAAGTCCATAAGTCTATCTAAAACCTAATGGGCGTTATGGGAACGATTTTATATGGAACAAAGGTGCAATCTAAGCTTATTCTCAGCCATGTCCATGTAATTAGTTGTGAGGAATTATAATAGAGCAGAGATAGTCCGCCATCCCGGCCGCAGACGGCAGGACCTCCACACTCCAAAGTCATGGCATCATTTTAGAATGACATAGCTAAGGGACAGTAATAAACCTGTATCTACTATTAGCGTGGTAGCAGTTATATTGGCAAAAAGAAGACAGGAACAGGAAAAATTAGTGACAATTATGGAGTGCTAATAAGTGAAACAGAGACTATAAAAATAGGTATGCACAATTAAATAGTGTAAGGTACAACTTTTGGAGAAAATAGCGTTGGTAACAAGCAACAGTCCCATAAGGCTTCATGCTGGACAGAAGGAAAAGTTAAGTCCGGTGTCAAAAAAGAAGAAAAAACAGTGAAGTTTTGCATAACGTAATCACTTGGTTATCCATAGTGTGTGGAGAGCTCAGGGAACTGGGACTCTTATGTTAACCAACACCAGTACGATTGTACGCACTGCTACCCAGAACAAGCCAAACACTCGAAAGTAATGAGAGCTGCAGAGTCCTTAATTGTACTCCCCATGTTACGCTACCAAGTGAGGGATGACATGCATTATGGTGCTGACCGCTTCGCAGTCTCTTAGGGAGGCGTCTCTGATAGGAGATAGAACCCTTACCGGGTGATTGTCCTGCTGCCTCCAGGGCAATATGCTGGTTCCTCTCACCAGGTTCCTGTGTAAAGAGTATCGCACAGCTCTTGAGATCTTTGGGTGTAAGCTCATGAACTGGCTCTGCAGAAGCGCTAGTGTCACTCGTCGGATAACTTGCCACTATGCTAGCGATCGGGATCTCCTCTTTGAATCCCCACTCATTTAGGGCCGCATCCACCAGCCTCTTCTGTGTCGCAGTCGAGGCATCTGAGCTGCGTAGGTCAAAGGCAGTGCGCATAGTCTCCGTAAAAGCGAGCTGATGTTCATGCAACAGTGCCCTCAGTTCCTCTAGTATGTAACAAGCAATCGCCATGGTAGTTGTTTGTCAGTTAAATGGTAGGTGAATTCAGCACTGAGTGCTGCCTAACGACAAGGCCGGAAGGTGCCTCGCCGGGGGGTTTAATAGAGGCCTCAACCTCCTGTATTGCTGTGATGTTCCGGGCGCTGATACAGACAGCTATTTCTGTAAGAATAAGCTTAATAGATGCAGGATCTGTAGTAGGTCATATACCTATTTTGTGGTTACGAGAATGGGACAGCTGAATTACAAAATCAAGTATAAACCTTAGACATGCTGGAGCAGCATGCAGTGGTGCGACTAGACATGGCCGCCGCCCGGAAGTCCCCCCTCACCTTGGGATTTTAACCCTTACAATCTTGTAATTTACATTCTATAAATGCAACATCACCATCTGCTGGTGAAAAATAGGTAGACCATGTACAAAAATTAAAAACAAAACAGCTATGAAGCCCCTATAACAGAACCACATCTACACATACAACAACACTGCAATTTAATCATTAGCAAAACATAAAACAACATGACTTAAGGTCAATACTGCAGAATATATGAACACAAGAGCAACACCAGCTCAATAAAACACAGACCAGTCTATCTCTCTATTAAGCCCCCTAGGTTCCAGGGTATCCAACTTGAAAATCCAATAGGATTCACATTGTTTCAAAAGGACATCCCTATTGCCACCCCTACGGGGGACCTTAATTTGTTCGATTACCTGGAACCTAAGTTGGCTAATATGGTGTCCCATGGCTAAAAAATGATAAGCCACTGGTGCAGTGAGTACCTTGCACCTGATGTTGCTCTTGTGCTCAGTAATTCGATCCCGTACCCTCCTAGAGGACTCGCCAATGTAGGCTTTCCCACATGGGCATTTGATCATATAGATAACGTAATTGCTATTACAAGTAAAATAGTCCCTATAATAAAATTTATAACCACTATGTGGGTGTAAAAAATAGGGACTTTTTACTATTGAATTACAATTGCTACACCCAAGACAGGGGAAACAGCCTAGATTCTTTTTAGTGATGAACCGTTGTGACAATGTTCTACCAGGGCCAATGTCAGCTTTAATTAGAGAGTCCCTCAAACTCTTACTCCGCTTGTATGCTGGCATAGGCATTTGGTCAAATTCAACAACCTCCGAATTGCAATCTTTTAGGATACCCCAATGTTTCCTGATAATTTTCCAAACCTGATCACTTTGTCTGGAAAATTCAGATACAAAAAACATCCTCTTTGAATCTTTTTTGGCAGATAGACCAGGCTTTAACAATGACTTTCGATCCAATTGAGACACCTGATTAATGGTGTCTACAATGAGATCTCTGGGGTACCCGCGTTGCAAAAATTTGTCGCCCATTTCTGAAAGTCTCAAGGGTACTTTAGATTCCTCTGCAACTATGCGCTTCACTCTGAGCAATTGGCTCTTTGGTAATGATCTGATCAAAGAAGGATGATGTGCACTGCTGTATAACAGCAGATTATTCCTATCAGTTTCCTTGCTGAAAATATCAGTCTTGAAATTGCACCCATCCTTCAGAACAGTCACGTCCAAAAAGTCAATTGAAATTTCACTGTAAGTAAGTGTGAACTTAATGCTGTTTGTCGAATTGTTCAACTCCTTAACAAAAAGTTCAAGGGCTCCAACGTTGTCCAACCACACTCCAAAAATATCATCAATGTAGCGCCACCAGGTGGCACCACACTGACGAAACAAATGATTTTCAAAGACAAATTTCTCTTCAAAGAGATTCATAAAAATACTTGCATAGTTAGGGGCAACATTGGAGCCCATGGCTGTACCCTGCAACTGCAGATAAAAAAGGTCTTCAAATAAGAAATAATTATTAAACTCGACTGCTCCACCAGGGGTCTCAAAAGTTTATCCAAAAAGATGGATATCCCTGAGAACACAGAGTTAGTCCCAGCAACAATGGGCCGCCCAGGTGGAGCAGTCAAGGACTTATGAATCTTAGGCAGCACATATAGTACTGGCGAGATAGGATCTTTAACAATCAAATATTTAGCAGTTTTATCATCAATGATGCCATTGTTAAGCGCAAATTTAACAGTGACAGATATTTCTTTAGTAATCTTAGATAGAGGATTAACAGCAATAATCCTTGACTGCTCCACCTGGGCGGCCCATTGTTGCTGGGACTAACTCTGTGTTCTCAGGGATATCCATCTTTTTGGATAAACTTTTGAGACCCCTGGTGGATCAGTCGAGTACTTTTATCAAGGATACCAATGATTTTTTGGTCAAATTGAACAACTTACAACTCCAGACTGATAAATTTATTCTTTTCAGTCTAGATGTGGCAAGTTTATATACCTCAATCACCCACGAGAGCGGGTTGGGAGCTGTTAAACATGCGCTCTTTACTTCTGGTTTATACTCCAGTACACAAATTTGGTTTATTCTGCAACTGCTAGAGATCATACTCTTTAATAATTGTTTCTTATTTGAAGACCTTTTTTATCTGCAGTTGCAGGGTACAGCCATGGGCTCCAACGTTGCCCCTAACTATGCAAATATTTTTATGAATCTCTTTGAAGAGAAATTTGTCTTTGAAAATCATGTTTCGTCAGTGTGGCGCTACATTGATGATATTTTTGGAGTGTGGTTGGGCAACGTTGGAGCCCTTGAACTTTTTGTTAAGGAGTTGAACAATTCGATAAACAGCATTAAGTTCACACTTAGTTACAGTGAAATTTCAATTGACTTTTTGGACATGACTGTTCTGAAGGATGGGTGCAATTTCAAGACTGATATTTTCAGCAAGGAAACTGATAGGAATAATCTGCTGTTATACAGCAGTGCACATCATCCTTCTTTGATCACATCATTACCAAAGAGCCAATTGCTCAGAGTGAAGCGCATAGTTGCAGAGGAATCTAAAGTACCCTTGAGACTTTCAGAAATGGGTGACAAATTTTTGCAACGCGGGTACCCCAGAGATCTCTTTGTAGACACCATTAATCAGGTGTCTCAATTGGATCGAAAGTCATTGTTAAAGCCTGGTCTATCTGCCAATAAAGATTCAAAGAGGATGATTTTTGTATCTGAATTTTCCAGACAAAGTGATCAGGTTTGGAAAATTATCAGGAAACATTGGGGTATCCTAAAAGATTGCAATTCGGAGGTTGTTGAATTTGACCAAATGCCTATGCCAGCATACAAGCGGAGTAAGAGTTTGAGGGACTCTCTAATTAAAGCTGACATTGGCCCTGGTAGAACATTGTCACAACGGTTCATCACTAAAAAGAATCTAGGCTGTTTCCCCTTTCAATAGTAAAAAGTCCCTATTTTTTACACCCACATAGTGGTTATAAATGTTATTATAGGGACTATTTTACTTGTAATAGCAATTACGTTATCTATATGATCAAAATGCCCTTGTGGGAAAGCCTACATTGGCGAGTCCTCTAGGAGGGAACAGGATCGAATTACTGAGCACAAGAGCAACATCAGGTGCAAGGTACTCACTGCACCAGTGGCTTATCAATTTTTAGCCATGGGACACCATATTAGCCAACTTAGGTTCCAGGTAATCGAACAAATTAAGGTCCCCCGTAGGGGTGGCAATAGGGATGTCCTTTTGAAACAACGTGAATCCTATTGGATTTTCAAGTTGGATACCCTGGAACCTAGGGGGCTTAATAGAGAGATAGACTGGTCTGTGTTTTATTGAGCTGGTGTTGCTCTTGTGTTCATATATTCTGCAGTATTGACCTTAAGTCATGTTGTTTTATGTTTTGCAAATAAATTCTAATTATTAAATTGCAGTGTTGTTGTATGTGTAGATGTGGTTCTGTTATAGGGGCTTCATAGCTGTTTTGTTTTTAATTTTTGTACATGGTCTACCTATTTTTCACCAGCAGATGGTGCTGATGCATTTATAGAATGTAAATTACAAGATTGTAAGGGTTAAAATCCCAAGGTGAGCCATTTAAACAGGTGTACCTGTACTATCACTTACCACATGATTAAGGGGCATGGCTCCCCGAAACGTCGTGGCTGTTTGACTCTGCACTCTCTCAAATAAAGTATTGAAACTTTGGCATGTTGGAGAGCTTCATTTCACTTTGTTCTACTATTGTTGGGGAGTTTTGTAGTGACTCCTTGAAGCTCTGACCTGTGAGTATTGCTGCTGGATGAATTGCACAATTTGACCTTCCGTTTAAGTACCTGCCTTGTCCCTCCCTTCATCCGTGTACTTTAGCTTTGGTATTGGTATCCCACAAGTAATGGATGATCCGTGGACTGGATACACCTTACAAGAGAAAACATAATTTATGCTTACCTGATAAATTTATTTCTCTTGTGGTGTATCCAGTCCACGGCCCACCCTGTCATTTTAAGGCAGGTATTTTTTAATTTTTAAACTACAGTCACCACTGCACCCTATGGTTTCTCCTTTCTCTGTTTGTTTTCGGTCGAATGACTGGATATGGCAGTTAGGGTAGGAGCTATATAGACAGCTCTGCTGTGGGTGTCCTCTTGCAACTTCCTGTTGGGAATGAGAATATCCCACAAGTAATGGGTGATCCGTGGACTGGATACACCACAAGAGAAATAAATTTATCAGGTAAGCATAAATTATGTTTTTCCTCTTTAGTTACTTATTGAAGAGTACCCGGTACCTAAAAGTGTTAGCATGTTTTCTGGAGCACTTTATCCCTGTAAACTTTACTATATATATATATATATATATATATATATATACTACAAATGAAAATGGACTACATATACAAACACATTTTGGGAAAAGCACTCTAACAAGATGACATACCACTGAATGTGGGAGTGTTTTGTATACTATACCTGTTATACACTCTCAGTGGCTACTTTATTTAGTCCATATTTTTAATAATGTGTAGTTCCCCCCCCCCCCCTTGCCCCTAAGACAGCCTGCATTCTTAGTTGCATCAATTCAATAAGGGGCTGGAAACATTCCTTAGAGATTCTGGTCCGTGTTGACATGACAGCATCATGTGGTTGTTGCAGATTTGCCAGTTGCATATTCATACTGAGAACATGACCACATCCCAAAGGTGCATTATTGGATTAAGATCTGGCGACTGTGGAAGCCATTGGAGAATACTGCTCAGCATGCTAAGGCACTGTGGTTGAGCTCTGTAGGTTCGATCCCCGGCGTGGTCCACTCAGCCTTTCATCCTTCCGAGGTCGATAAAAAATGAGCAGCGCCTTGAGACCCTTACGGGTGATTTGCCGCACTTTACAAGTACCCAATACATACATACATTGTCAGTTAATAGAACCAGCCTGACATATTTTGTAATATGGCACATTAGCCATTAGAAGGTGGGACAACTGTAGCTATAAAGGGAGGTAGGATATGGCATTAAAGAAAAACTTTATGTGCCAAAAAATATTGATTTATAGATAGATATCCTTATACAGTTATATTCATGTATTATGAACACCTTCTTAAGAGCTGACTACAACAGTGCAACTCTTAGCAGGACCCTCTACCCATTTGATCCCTATAATTGTTTTGTTCTACTCTGCCTTTGTTTATAGCGCTGCGGAATCTGTTGGCAAAATAACCGATAATAATAATACTACTACTAGGGGAAATGCATTCATGTTTTTTTTACTTTTACTAGTGGTAGAATCTCATCATCATTCAATAACCTGAAAACACTGGGGCCGATTTTTTAAAGTTCTGACGGACATGATACGATAGATTTTTCAGAACACATCACAATTCGGATAGTACACTACTAAAAGTTCAAGGCATTGATTTTGTTTATGTGGGCAGAAGAGGTGGCAATAGGGAGGAAAAACTAAATGAAAAAGAGGTATTTTGGATTTTAACCTTGGGTGCTAAGGTACCTAATGGACTAAATTTCCGTATGGATGTGCATTTGTTCATAAAATAATCAAAATTTATTTCATTCTCAACGCAATTCAAATACTGTACATTCATTTGATATTGATAAAATAATAGAAGCATTTTTTTCTATAATATTTTTTAAATACTATATATACTCTATTAGTGAGCACACATGAATGGTTAAACTAAACAATTTGGTGTTTGTGTTTTTGGGTATTCTCCTTTAAGGCAGCCTGAGAAACTTGACTAGGGGTTAATTATATGCTCAAGTTTGATCTATTTTCCTTCATAAGGTTAACACCCTGATCCCTCTGATTATCAGTGATCAAGTGCTTACCCAGCATGAAATATGTCTGATGTTGAGGGGCTTGGTTACCCAATTCTTGTCTTGTTTCTATGCACAGGTATACCCTGCATATGCTTTTAACCAGTGGATTCAATAAACCTTTTTTGTTACTTTTATATCTGGATATGTGATCTGTACAGAAGTGCCAGGACCACCATGTTTTTCATCTATATTTATAGGAATAGATATACAGGTATAGGTATATACATAGATATATACAGTATCTTACAAAAGTGAGTACACCCCTCACATTATTTTTAAATATTTTAATATATCTTTTCATGTGGCAACACTGAAGAAATGACACTTTGCTACAATGTAAAGTAGTGTGTTTACAGCCTGAATAACAGTGTAAATTTGCTGTCCCCTCAAAATAACTCAAGACATAGCCATTAATGTCCAAACTGTTGGCAACAAAAGTGAGTACACCCCTAACTGGAAATGTCCAAATTGGTCATGTGACTCAT
Organism: Bombina bombina; assembly: GCF_027579735.1. Taxonomy (NCBI): domain Eukaryota; kingdom Metazoa; phylum Chordata; class Amphibia; order Anura; family Bombinatoridae; genus Bombina; species Bombina bombina. The sequence goes on from NC_069504.1 coordinate 646,546,761, forward strand.
TAGTGTTACAAGGTCTCAGGTGTTAATGGGAAGCAGGTGTGTTAAATTTGGTGTTATCACTCTCACACTCTCTCATACTGATCACTAGAAGTTCAACATGGCACCTCATAGCAAAGAACTCTCTGAGGATCTGAAAAAAAGAATTGTTGCTCTACATAAATATGGCCTAGGCTATAAGAATTTTGCCAAGACCCCAAAACTAAGCTGCAGCACGGTGGGCAAGACCATACAGCAGTTTCACAGGACAGGTTCCACTCAGAACAAGCCTTGCCATGGTCGACCAAAGAGCACAGGCTCATTGTCATATCCAGAGATTGTATTTGGGGAATAGATGTATAAGTGCTGCTAGCATTGCTGCAGAGGTTAAAGGGGTGGGGGGGGTCAGCCTGTCAGTGCTCAGACCATACGCTGCACACTGCATCAAATTGTTCGGCATGGCTGTCGTCCCAGAAGGAAGCCTCTTCTAAAGATGATGCACAAGAAAGCCAGCAAACAGTTTGCTGAAGACACGCAGACTAAGGACATGGATTACTGGAACCATGTCCTGTGGTCCGATGAGACCAAGATAAAGTTATTTGGTTCAGATGGTGTCAAGCGTGTGTGGCAGCAACCAAGTGAGGAGTACAAAGACAAGTGTGTCTTGCCTACATTCAAGCATGGTGGTGGGAGTGTTATGGTCTGGGCCTGCATGAGTGCTGCTGGGACTGGGGAACTACAGTTTATTGAGGGAACCATGAATGCCAACATGTACTGTAAGATACTGAAGCAGAGCATGATCCCCTCCTATCGGAGAATGGGCCGCATGATAACACCCCCAAACACACCCCCAGACCACTGCCTTGCTAAAGAAGATTAGGGTAAAGGTGATGGACTGGCCAAGCATGTCTCCAGACCCAAAGTCTATTGAGCATCTGTGGGGCATCCTCAAATGGAAGGTGGGGGGAGCGCAAGGTCTCTAACATCCACCAGCTCTTTGATGTCGTCTTGGAGGAATGGAAGAGGACTCCAGTGGCAACCTGTGAAGTTCTGGTGAACTCCATGCCCAAGAGGGTTAAGACAGTGCTGGAAAATAATGGTGGCCACACAAAATATTGACACTTTGGGCCCAATTTGGACATTTCCACTTAGGGGTGTACTCACTTTTTTTGTCCAACGGTTTAGACATTAATGGCTGTGTCTTGAGTTATTTTGAGGGGACAGCAAATTTACAGTTATACAGGCTGTTCATTCACTACTTTACATTGTAGCAAAGTGTCATTTCTTCAGTGTTGTCACATGAAACGATATAATAAAAATGTGAGGAATGTACTTATTTTTGTGGGATAATATATATATAAATATATATATATATATATATACAAAGTCATAGATAGGATAGCACAATCTTACTAAGGTAATGCCACGGTGCTCTGCTAATATCATACCAATTCTCTCCAAAAAGCAGGCAGCTCACTGGTCTTTGCAATAAAACTTAGTATTTATTGTTTCAGTTTCAAAAACAAACGTTTCGGCACTGCATTGTGCCTTTGTCAATGTTATACAAAAAAGTACAAGGACAGAGTGCACCCAAGTGAACAAACATTTAAAACAAACCCCCTTAAATAGAGGGAGACAACTTAACCCCACTTAGCCTTTACCGCCATATCATTCGCATAATCATCCAATTAGCTAGTCCCTACGTCACGCTGGCACGCTAGCAGTGCCTAGCGTGATGACGCATAGCACGGCGTTGTTATGACAACGTCCAAAGCGTTACATCGGTGGATAGGCCAGATAATAGGAAATCACCAGGAGGCAATCTGCGCATGTTCAGAACCATAAAGTATTCATGAAGCGCAGCGGTTGCTCTGGGCAACCAGTATAAACCTGTCAACTAAGCGGACAAGAATCGCTCTAGGTGTCTCATATTGTGTGGCTACGGCGGGGACCAAAGAAATGTGTGATCTTGTCAGACTTACAAACCGCACAACACACATGATATTTAATATATCAAAATAAAAGTACATATAAATGTGGAGTTATATGCTTAGGTCTGTTATGATGCTGAAATGCAAGTCTGAAAGATATGTCTAAGCAGCGATGTGAACTTATTCTATATCAAAGGATTATATGCAAAGGATTATAAGCAAAAATATGTGTAAAAAATATGTGTAAAAAAGGTATATGCAGAACAAACGACATGGTAGTGTAATTATTAGATAGACCTTATCCCTGATGTTCATTGAACATAATGTGGTATGTATCACTAAACCGGTACCACTAATTGATCTAAATATACATCACACCCATGGAGCATGGTAGTAACCATAACAGTGAAACTTCCACAGACCCAAGCTATGTGGACATAGGCATCGGTGTTAATAAAAAGGGCTGAAATCCAAAGTAGTATTGAGTCCCTTTGGGGTCATAGTTCCCAATTTGTGAATCCACCTGCTCTCGCATTGGAGTAATTTTTTACCCCTGTGACCACCCCTTGCATTTGGTGGGACATGATCAATTAGCATTGATCTAATACTTGACACTGGGTGTTTGAAGTTTGCACAGTGGCGTGCCACCGGTTGGTCAGAGTCACCATCTTTCAGGGCTTCCCGTATGGCGTGGCGATGATTTGCCATCCTGTCGCGGAAGGAAGTTATTGTTTTTCCAATGTAGATAAGTGAACATGGACAAGACAGCATGTAGATCACATAGGTACTAGTACAGCTGAGGCGATGGTTTATTTTAAACCTTTGGTTTTTGTGGGGGTGTTGGAAAGTCTCCCCTTTGCACATGCTGTTACATGTTGTACAGCTCCCACAAGGGAAGCAACCTTTTTTAGATGTCTTGAGCCATGTTTCCTTTTTGTAGTGGTTCACAGGATCTGCTTTAACCAAGATATCCCTCAGGTTCCTTGCTCTGCGATAGACCACCCTTGGAGCGTTCATCTTCTGAAAAGGTAACATGGGATCTGTCCCCACCACTGGCCAATGGCGACGTGCTGCATTGGATAAGCGTTCACAACCAGGTGTGTACGTGGTGATCAAGTTCAGTTGTTCAGACTGATCCCTTTTAGGAACCCTGATATCTTGTAAAGTGTCCGTGCATAACAACTTCTCCTGTATATCACAGATGTCTGTCATGGGATAACCCCTTTTATTCAATTTCAAGCCCATTTCTTTTACTTGGGTAACTTGTGAATGTCTTTCACTGTTGTTTCTCAGTGCTCTAGTGAGCTGGGAGGTGAGAATACCCTTTTTCTGGTGTCCAGGGTGAAAGCTGCTGGCGTGCAACAAAGAGTTGCGATCCGTGGGCTTAGAGTACAATTTAGTACCAAATCGCCAGCCATCAGCATCATTCACCTTGAACAGATTAAGATCCAGAAAATTAACATTGTCTGTACTAAATTCCAACTTGAAACATATAGGGCTAGCCATGAGGTTCAAGTATATATATATACACACACATATTTAGACATGTATGTATGTATCTATGTTTATAACACATGAAACCTCATATCTTTGAGCCCTTAAACTTTTGTGAGCAATATGTTTTTTAAGTCATTTTTTTATATAGTGTTATTATGAGAGTAACTATACTTTTTATAACGTATTTTTGGTGTATTTTGTGACTTTTTTTGTTTCGCTAAACAGTTAACCAGAGCTTGTAATACCCGACGTGCACAAAAAGCTATGATAAACCCCTTTTCGCTCACACATAACTGTTACCATACACTTGTAATCTGGCCCTTATTAGGTCAAGTGTTGGGGACACAACTCCCCTTCTTCCGACCAAGACCAGTGAGTGTGGATCTATTATACTTTGTGTGATGGTTTCAGCACTTTGTAATCAGGGCCGGCTCAAGATTTTGTGCTTCCTGGGTCCAAAAAATGGAACAACGCCCCCCCCCCCCCCCAGTAGTATCATTGCTGAATAGCATATCAACCTTCTAGCCTGACAACTGACCTTACTAAGCCTGCCTACCTGCATGCAACCAATGCTTATGCACAATTGTGGAAAGGAAGTTACTTTAGAGATGCACTTGTCCCACCTTGGATGTCGCCCCTGACAGGTTCTGTCTTTGTACAAGAGGCTATGCTGCTAGCAGCCTGTAACTTCCCCCACAGTGAGAGAGGACAGGAGTGGTCTGCGTCTGACAGTGTCATTTTTTCAGCTTGCTACATTTACATAGCTTTACTATAGCCATTTTTTTTAGAGCCAAATTTTATTAAACTTATTATTAAATATTAAGAAGATAATTTTAAGGACCAATCACCAGATTAGTGAGGAACAGAAACAGTAGAACTGTATAATAATAATATATTACAAATAAGGAGGTTAATTTATAATTTATTAAGAAAAGGCTGACACATTTTGAAAATAAAAAAAAAAAACTAAAGAGGAATGCATAAAATAAAAAAGGAGAGGGCAAAAAGAAAAAGACTTTAATGGCCATTAAAGGGACATTAAACACTTTGAGATGGTAATATAAAATGATAAATTGTAGATAATAAAACAACTCTGCAATATACTTTCATTATTTATTTTGTCCTCTTTGCCTGTAATTCCATTCTGAAATTGTGAGCTTTTCAGTTCCTGTTAGAAATGGAAGTGCAGAACACTGTTAAATCCAGCACAACCATTGGCTGCACACTCTAATGACCTATGTATAACTGTCCCTAATTGGCCACAGCAGAGAAGGTAACACAAGTTACAACATGGCAGCTCCCAGTGTTTTATAGACACTAACGGCTAGATTTAGAGTTTGGCGGTAGCCGTGAAAACCAGCGTTAGAGGCTCCTAACGCTGGTTTTAGGCTACCGCCGGTATTTGGAGTCAGTCAGGAAAGGGTCTAACGCTCACTTTTCAGCCGCGACTTTTCCATACCGCAGATCCCCTTACGTAAATTGCGTATCCTATCTTTTCAATGGGATCTTTCTAACTCCGGTATTTAGAGTCGTGTCTGAAGTGAGCGTTAGAAATCTAACGACAAAACTCCAGCCGCAGAAAAAAGTCAGTAGATAAGAGCTTTCTGGGCTAACGCCGGTTTATAAAGCTCTTAACTACTGTGCTCTAAAGTACACTAACACCCATAAACTACCTATGTACCCCTAAACCGAGGTCCCCCCACATCGCCGCCACTCGATTAAATATTTTTAACAAGTAAGAAAATTTGGGGGGTGCTGGCGCTAAAAACAGCTTAGGGACAGTCTATATAATCTATGAAAAATTCAAATAGGATATTTGACAGGATAGTCTGAAATTTTATGTGGCTGATGCAATAGCTGTGAATTATATTATAACATGTATTGTATTGTTATTGCTCGAATTTGCCTGATAAACTGGATACAAATAAAAATAAAATCCTTTGGAAAATGACACACAGTTTATAAGGATTATGTAATATACACTTATATATGTAAAGGTGGGATGGATCTTAGATTTAGACTAGACCTCTAACAGTAATCAAATAAACAATGAAATAACAAATCCACAATGACCAAATATAGTAAAAGAAAGATTATTTATTGGAAATAAAATAGAATTATATTGTAGGTAAAAAGCGCTGGACGTCCAGACTAATTTTTATAAAAAACTATTAATATAGAATTGGGTAGAGTGGTCTTAATATGTATAGGGCTGGCCTGTATACAGGTAGGTACCTAGTACCAATTGTAATTTACACTAATAAAAGTACCTTTGTAAATATCCTCACTCTACGTCTAGAGTGAGGAGTATTATTAGTTCTGTGAATGTGGGTCCGTTCTTGAGCTCTGTGTAAGGAAGGTGTTTTTGTTAGGAATCCGGTGCTTCCTTGTTTCTGGGTCTCGCTTGGTCCGGTATGCAGTCCTGGTCCTTGCTGGTATGCTTGTTTTACTTAGCGTTACCCTGGCGTGGTGATCCTCGCTGGCTGTGTTGTTGCTCCTTACGTCACTTCCGGAAGTGGCGTGTAATGCCGTGTTGGTATAGAATAGCTGTGCGATATGTTGCAGTCTGTTTAGTGGCAAGATTGTATCTCCATGCGACTGTGTTTTCAATAAGCTCCTGCAAACATTTACCTCCTAGTGCTGTATCAGTCTCTTAGATGGTATTATTTGCAGGAGTGTTGGTTTCGGCTTTTTGTCCTCCTCTGGCTTGAGTGCCGTTTAGATGTAGGTTGTTCCGCTGTCAGGCTAGTAGCCTGTATAGGTGATCCGATGTTCTCCAGGGGCACTTTCTCTTAGTGCTAACTGGAGATGGTGCAGTATGCTTGGGCTAATCTGTATTCAGCAGCATTACTGATTCAAAGGTAGAGCAATGCTTCTCAGTGCAATAAAAAGAGGTGAGAAGATTGTAGCAAGTGTAGAGAGGTTATAATCCTTATGTTCCACTTGAAGAGTTACTCAAATCAACGCGTTTCACCCCACACTAGGGGCTTTTTCAAGAATCAGCGGAAGAATTGAGCTCGCATTCTATTGGCTGTTCCGATCAGCCAATAGAATGCGAGCTCAATCTGATTGGCTGATTGGATCAGCCAATCGGATTGAACTTGATTCTGATTGGCTGATTCCATCAGCCAATCAGAATTTTCCTACCTTAATTCCGATTGGCTGATAGAATCCTATCAGCCAATCGGAATTCGAGGGACGCCATCTTGGATGATGTCCCTTAAAGGAACCGTCATTCTTCAGTTGGACGTCGCCGGAAGAAGATGGGTCCGCGCTGGAGGTCTTCACGATGGAGCCGGTCCTCATCGGATGAAGATAGAAGATGCCGCTTGGAAGAAGATGGTTGCCGGTCCGGATCTACTCTTCTTCCCGGATAGGATGAAGACTTTGGACCCTCTTCTGGACTTCTTCAGCCGTCGGATGATGGATGTCTAGCCCCCGCTTGGGCTTGGATGAAGATTTTGGAGCCAGGACGGATCGGTGTACCCGGTGAGGTGAAGATAAGGTAGGAACATCTTCAGGGGCTTAGTGTTAGGTTTATTTAAGGGGGGTTTGGGTTAGATTAGGGGTATGTGGGTGGTGGGTTGTAATGTTGGGGGGGGGTATTGTATGTGTTTTTTTTTACAGGCAAAAGAGCTGAATTCTTTGGGGCATGCCCCGCAAAGGGCCCTGTTCAGGGCTGGTAAGGTAAAAGAGCTTTGAACTTTTGTAATGTAGAATAGGGTAGGGCATTTTTTTTATTTTGGGGGTCTTTGTTATTTTATTAGGGGGCTTAGAGTAGGTGTAATTAGTTTAAAATTGTTGTAATATTTTTCTAATGTTTGTAAATATTTTTTTATTTTTTGTAACTTAGTTCTTTTTTATTTTTTGTACTTTAGTTAGTTTATTTAATTGTATTTATTTGTAGATATTGTGTTTAATTCATTTATTGATAGTGTAGTGTTAAGTTTAATTGTAGGTAATTGTAGGTATTTTATTTAATTTATTTATTGATAGTGTAGTGTTAGGTTTAATTGTAACTTAGGTTAGGATTTATTTTACAGGTAAATTTGTAATTATTTTAACTATTTTAGCTATTAAATAGTTCTTAACTATTTAATAACTATTGTACCTGGTTAAAATAAATACAAAGTTACCTGTAAAATAAATATAAATCCTAAAATAGCTATAATATAATTATAATTTATATTGTAGCTATATTAGGATTTATTTTACAGGTAAGTATTTAGCTTTAAATAGGAATAATTTATTTAATAAGAGTTAATTAATTTTGTTAGATTTAAATTATATTTAACTTAGGGGGGTGTTAGTGTTAGACTTAGCTTTAGGGGTTAATACATTTATTAGAATAGCGGTGAGATCCAGTCGGCAGATTAGGGGTTAATGTTTGAAGTTAGGTGTCGGCGATGTTAGGAAGGGCAGATTAGGGGTTAATACTATTTATTATAGGGTTAGTGAGGCGGATTAGGGGTTAATAACTTTATTATAATAGCGGTGCGGTCCGCTCGGCAGATTAGGGGTTAATAAGTGTAGGCAGGTGGAGGCGACGTTATGGGGGGCAGATTAGGGGTTAATAAATATAATATAGGGGTCGGCGGTGTTAGGGGCAGCAGATTAGGGGTACATAGGGATAATGTAAGTAGCGGCGGTTTACGGAGCGGCAGATTAGGGGTTAAAAATAATATGCAGGGGTCAACGATAGCGGGGGCGGCAGAATAGGGGTTAATAAATATAATATAGGGGTCGGCGGTGTTAGGGGCAGCAGATTAGGGGTACATAGGGATAATGTAAGTAGCGGCGGTTTACGGAGCGGCAGATTAGGGGTGAAAAATAATATGCAGGGGTCAGCGATAGTGGGGACGGCAGAATAGGGGTTAATAAGTGTAAGGTTAGGGGTGTTTAGACTCGGGTACATGTTAGGGTGTTAGGTGCAGACGTAGGAAGTGTTTCCCCATAGCAAACAATGGGGCTGCGTTAGGAGCTGAACGCGGCTTTTTTGCAGGTGTTAGGTTTTTTTTCAGCTCAAACAGCCCCATTGTTTTCTATGGGGGAATCGTGCACGAGCACGTTTTTGAAGCTGGCCGCTTCCGTAAGCAACTCTGGTATCGAGAGTTGAAGTTGCGTTAAATATGCTCTACGCTCCTTTTTTGGAGCCTAACGCAGCCATTCTGTGAACTCTCAATACCAGAGTTATTTAAAAGGTGCGGCCAGAAAAAAGCCAGCGTTAGCTACGCGGGTCGTTACCGACAAAACTCTAAATCTAGGCTTAAAACTTTACACTTATTTTGTCACTTTTTAAACAACTAATGAAACTTTAAAAAATACATCTACATGTTAGTCATGGACTAATCTTTTCTTTGAATGCATCATTCTATCTAGCATGTATTTAGTGTTTAATGTCCCTTTAAAGTCAAAATAAAAGTTTAATGATAAAGCATGTCATTTGAAGAAAAAAACAACAACTTTAGAATATACTTCCATTCTCAAAATATGCACAATAATTTTATACGCACAGTTTCTGAGGCTCCAGCTCCTACTGAGCATGTGTAAAAGTATATATATATATATATATATATATATATATATATATATATATATATACAGGGCTTTTTTTGGGGAGGGAAGGGTGCCGGTACTCCCTAGGTGTGGGCATTTGGATGCTTTGTTTGTATCCAGATGTGGAAGAAGGCGGCGGCTCATGGCAAATTCGGAGATGGATTTTTCTTGTGAAAGTGTAACACACTAAGGCCTAGATTTAGAGTTCGGCGGTAGCCGTCAAAACCAGCGTTAGAGGCTCCTAACGCTGGTTTTGGGCGCCCACTGGTATTTGGAGTCAGTGATTAAAGGGTCTAACGCTCACTTTTCAGCCGCGACTTTTCCATACCGCAGATCCCCCTACGCCATTTGCGTATCCTATCTTTTCAATGGGATCTTCCTAACGCCGGTATTTAGAGTCGTTTCTGCAGTGAGCGTTAGAGCTCTAACGACAAGATTCCAGCCGCCTGAAAATAGCAGGAGTTAAGAGCTTTCTGGCTAACGCCGGTTTATAAAGCTCTTAACTACTGTACCCTAAAGTACACTAACACCCATAAACTACCTATGTACCCCTAAACCGAGCTCCCCCCACATCGCCGCCACTCGATTAAAATTTTTAACCCCTAATCTGCCGACCGCCACCTACGTTATACTTATGTACCCCTAATCTGCTGCCCCTAACACCGCCGACCCCTGTATTATATCTATTAACCCCTAACTTGCCCCCCACAACGTCGCCGCAAGCTACTTAAAATAATTAACCCCTAATCTTCCGACCGCAAATCGCCGCCACCTACGTTATCCCTATGTACCCCTAATCTGCTACCCCTAACATCGCCGACCCCTATGTTATATTTATTAACCCCTAATCTGCCCCCCTCAACGTCGCCGACACCTACCTACACTTATTAACCCCTAATCTGCCGAGCGGACCTGAGCGCTACTATAATAAAGTTATTAACCCCTAATCCGCCTCACTAACCCTATCATAAATAGTATTAACCCCTAATCTGCCCTCCCTAACATCGCCGACACCTACCTTCAATTATTAACCCCTAATCTGCCGACCGGAGCTCACCGCTATTCTAATAAATGTATTAACCCCTAAAGCTAAGTCTAACCCTAACACTAACACCCCCCTAAATTAAATATAATTTTTATCTAACGAAATTAATTAACTCTTATTAAATAAATAATTCCTATTTAAAGCTAAATACTTACCTGTAAAATACATCCTAATATAGCTACAATATAAATTATAATTATATTATAGCTATTTTAGGATTAATATTTATTTTACAGGCAACTTTGTAATTATTTTAACCAGGTACAATAGCTATTAAATAGTTAAGAACTATTTAATAGTTACCTAGTTAAAATAATAACAAATTTACCTGTAAAATAAATCCTAACCTAAGATATAATTAAACCTAACACTACCCTATCAATAAAATAATTAAATAAACTACCTACAATTACCTACAATTAACCTAACACTACACTATCAATAAATTAATTAAACACAATTGCTACAAATAAATACAATTAAATAAACTATCTAAAGTACAAAAAATAAAAAAGAACTAAGTTACAGAAAATAATAAAATATTTACAAACATAAGAAAAATATTACAACAATTTTAAACTAATTACACCTACTCTAAGCCCCCTAATAAAATAACAAAGCCCCCCAAAATAAAAAATTCCCTACCCTATTCTAAAATACAAATATTACAAGCTCTTTTACCTTACCAGCCCTGAACAGGGCCCTTTGCGGGGCATGCCCCAAGAATTTCAGCTCTTTTGCCTGTAAAAAAAAACATACAATACCCCCCCCCCAACATTACAACCCACCACCCACATACCCCTAATCTAACCCAAACCCCCCTTAAATAAACCTAACACTACCCCCCTGATGATCTTCCTACCTTGTCTTCACCATGCCAGGTTCACCGATCCGTCCTGGCTCCAAGATCTTCATCCAACCCAAGCGGGGGCTAGACATCCACTGAAGAAGTCCAGAAGAGGGTCCAAAGTCTTCCTCCTATCCGGCAAGAAGAGGACATCCGGACCGGCAAACATCTTCTCCAAGCGGCATCTTCTATCTTCTTCCATCCGATGACGACCGGCTCCATCTTGAAGACCTCCAGCGCGGATCCATCCTCTTCTTCCGACGACTAGACGACGAATGACGGTTCCTTTAAGGGACGTCATCCAAGATGGCGTCCCTCGAATTCCGATTGGCTGATAGGATTCTATCAGCCAATCGGAATTAAGGTAGGAATTTTCTGATTGGCTGATGGAATCAGCCAATCAGAATATAGTTCAATCCGATTGGCTGATCCAATCAGCCAATCAGATTGAGCTCGCATTCTATTGGCTGATCGGAACAGCCAATAGAATGCGAGCTCAATCTGATTGGCTGATTGGATCAGCCAATCGGATTGAACTATATTCTGATTGGCTGATTCCATCAGCCAATCAGAAAATTCCTACCTTAATTCCGATTGGCTGATAGAATCCTATCAGCCAATCGGAATTCGAGGGACGCCATCTTGGATGACGTCCCTTAAAGGAACCGTCATTCGTCGTCTAGTCGTCGGAAGAAGAGGATGGATCTGCGCTGGAGGTCTTCAAGATGGAGCCGGTCGTCATCGGATGGAAGAAGATAGAAGATGCCGCTTGGAGAAGATGTTTGCCGGTCCGGATGTCCTCTTCTTGCCGGATAGGAGGAAGACTTTGGACCCTCTTCTGGACTTCTTCAGTGGATGTCTAGCCCCCGCTTGGGTTGGATGAAGATCTTGGAGCCAGGACGGATCGGTGAACCTGGCATGGTGAAGACAAGGTAGGAAGATCATCAGGGGGGTAGTGTTAGGTTTATTTAAGGGGGGTTTGGGTTAGATTAGGGGTATGTGGGTGGTGGGTTGTAATGTTGGGGGGGGGGTATTGTATGTTTTTTTTTACAGGCAAAAGAGCTGAAATTCTTGGGGCATGCCCCGCAAAGGGCCCTGTTCAGGGCTGGTAAGGTAAAAGAGCTTGTAATATTTGTATTTTAGAATAGGGTAGGGAATTTTTTATTTTGGGGGGCTTTGTTATTTTATTAGGGGGCTTAGAGTAGGTGTAATTAGTTTAAAATTGTTGTAATATTTTTCTTATGTTTGTAAATATTTTATTATTTTCTGTAACTTAGTTCTTTTTTATTTTTTGTACTTTAGATAGTTTATTTAATTGTATTTATTTGTAGCAATTGTGTTTAATTAATTTATTGATAGTGTAGTGTTAGGTTAATTGTAGGTAATTGTAGGTAGTTTATTTAATTATTTTATTGATAGGGTAGTGTTAGGTTTAATTATATCTTAGGTTAGGATTTATTTTACAGGTAAATTTGTTATTATTTTAACTAGGTAACTATTAAATAGTTCTTAACTATTTAATAGCTATTGTACCTGGTTAAAATAATTACAAAGTTGCCTGTAAAATAAATATTAATCCTAAAATAGCTATAATATAATTATAATTTATATTGTAGCTATATTAGGATGTATTTTACAGGTAAGTATTTAGCTTTAAATAGGAATTATTTATTTAATAAGAGTTAATTAATTTCGTTAGATAAAAATTATATTTAACTTAGGGGGGTGTTAGTGTTAGGGTTAGACTTAGCTTTAGGGGTTAATACATTTATTAGAATAGCGGTGAGCTCCGGTCGGCAGATTAGGGGTTAATAATTGAAGGTAGGTGTCGGCGATGTTAGGGAGGGCAGATTAGGGGTTAATACTATTTATGATAGGGTTAGTGAGGCGGATTAGGGGTTAATAACTTTATTATAGTAGCGCTCAGGTCCGCTCGGCAGATTAGGGGTTAATAAGTGTAGGCAGGTGTCGGCGACGTTGTGGGGGGCAGATTAGGGGTTAATAAATATAACATAGGGGTCGGCGATGTTAGGGCAGCAGATTAGGGGTACATAGGGATAACGTAGGTGGCGGCGGTTTACGGAGCGGCAGATTAGGGGTTAAAAGTGTAATGCAGGGGTCAGCGATAGCGGGGGCGGCAGATTAGGGGTTAATAAGTGTAAGGTTAGGGGTGTTTAGACTCGGGGTACATGTTAGAGTGTTAGGTGCAGACGTAGGAAGTGTTTCCCCATAGGAAACAATGGGGCTGCGTTAAGAGCTGAACGCTGCTTTTTTGCAGGTGTTAGGTTTTTTTTCAGCTCAAACTGCCCCATTGTTTCCTATGGGAGAATCGTGCACGAGCACGTTTTTGATGCCGGCCGCGTCCGTAAGCAACTCTGGTATCGAGAGTTGCATTTGCGGTAAATATGCTCTACGCTCCTTTTTTGGAGCCTAACGCAGCATTTGTTTGAACTCTCGATACCAGAGTTAAATTTATGGTGCGGCCAGAAAAAAACCCGCGGAGCGTTAACAGCCCTTTTACCGCCGAACTCTAAATCTAGGCCTAAGATGCTAACAAAGCATCTGAATGCCCATGCATACTTTTTGATGTATCATACACTGATATATTGCGCTTGCAGTATCAGGAGCAGAATTATTTAATGTTAAAGGGACAGTCGACACCAGAATTAAATTTTTTTCAAAAGATAGATAATCCCTTTATTACCCATTCCCTAGTTTTGCATAAACAACACAGTTATATTAATACACTTTTTACCTCTGTGATTACCTGTATCTAAGCCTCTGTAGACTGCCCCTCTTATTTCAGTTCTTTTGACAGACTTGCATTTTAGCCAATCAGTGCTGACTTCTAGGTAACCCCATGTGCGTGAGGCATTTAAGCCAATCAGTGCTGAGTACTAGGTAACCTCATATGCGTGAGCACAGTGTTATCTATATGACACACATGAACTAACACCTTCTAGTGATAAAAAACTGTAAAAATGCATTCAGATAAAAGGCGGCCTTCATGGTATAAGAAATTAGCATATGAACCTCCTAGGTTTAGCTTTCAACCAAGAATACCAAGAAAACAAATCAAAATTGGTGATAAAAGTAAATTGGAAAGTTATTTTAAATGACATGCCCTATCTGAATCATGAAAGTTTATTTTGGACTTGACTGTCCCTTTAACCAACATTTAGCAATTTACCATAATCATCTCATATTTAGAAATTAGAGCAAAGTATTTTCTGATTTCTTTTTCTTTTTTTTCTTTTTTTTTTTTTTTTTTAAATTTGGCAATTATTTACTTTTTACAATGTTAGTGTGCAGTCAGAACACCACAGGTTAATAAATAGACTATAGATTTATAATTTTACCAAATTCAATTATTTTACTTTTAAAAGTTTCTGTTAGACAACATATCCACAGGTGAGATTTTTATTTTTTTATGTTTTAAATATCTGATGAGGAAAAGAGGGGTCTTTAGTGAAAGACATTATTGATATCTGAGATAGAGTAAGAGGAAATCATACAAGTGATAAATTACATCTAAGGCCTCTAGTTATCAAGCTCCGTACGTACCTGCCATCGCCGGCCCCAATACGCCTGCCTATGCTCGCCTCACATCGCCGCAGCAGACCTGAATACGCTCGCCAAAGTTATTAAAAAAGCTGTCCAAAAGCCGCACACCAAGTACGGGGCGATGAGCAGCGGACTGTGATAGTTATCACACATCAATCTCGCTGCTCTTCGGCTTTTCTACAGCTTTATTAATACCCCTGTCACTAAGCACTCAAACTATACTTTACTATTCTACCCCCTATACCGGCGCCCCCGGAGTCCCCCGCAACTAAATAAAGTTATTACCCCCTAAAACGCCGCTCCCGGACCCCGCCGCAACTATAATAAATGTATTAACCCCTAAACCACCGCTCCCGTACCCCGCCGCCACCTACATAATACCTATTAACTCCTATCCTGCCGATCCTGTACCCCGCCGCAACTAAATAAATTGTTTAACCACTAAACCGCCACTCCTGTACCCCGCCACCACCTATATTAAACTTATTAACCCCTAATCTGCCCCCCTACACCGTCGCCACCTATAATAAATTTATCAACCCCTATCCTGCCCCCCCTACACCGCCGCAACCTATAATAAAATTATTAACCCCTAAACCTAAGTCTAACACTAACCCTAACACCCCCCTAACTTAAATATTAATTAAATAAATCTAAATAAATATTACTCTTATTAAATTAGTTATTCCTGTTTAAAACTAAATACTTACCTATAAAATAAACCCTAAAATAGCTACAATATTACTAATAATTATATTGTAGCTATTGTAGGATTTATTTTTATTTTACAGGCAAATTTCAATTTATTTTAACAAGGTACAATAGTTATTAAATAGTTATTAACTATTTAATAGCTACCCAGTTAAAATAAAGACAAATTTACCTGTAAAATAAAAACTAACCTAAGTTACAATTACACCTAACACTTCACTATCATTAACTAAATGATTCCTATTTAAAAATAAATACTTACCTGTAAAATAAACCCTAAGATAGCTACAATGTAATAAATAATTACATTGTAGCTATTTTAGGATTTATATTTATTTTACAGGTAACTTTGTATTTATTTTAACTAGGTAGAATAGTTATTAAATAGTTATTAACTATTTAATAACTACCTAGCTAAACTAAATTCAAAATTACCTGTAAAATAAATCCTAACCTAAGTTACAATTAAACCTAACACTACACTATCATTAAATAAATTAAATTAATTAACTACAAATACCTACAATTAAATACAATTAAATAAACTAACTAAAGTACAAAAAATAAAAAAAATTACAAGATTTTTAAGCTGATTACACCTAATCTAAGCCCCCTAATAAAATAACAAAGCCCCCCAAAATAAAAAAAATGCCCTACCCTATTCTAAATTACAAAAGTTAACAGCTCTATTACCTTAAAAGCCCTTAAAAGGGCCTTTTGCGGGGCATGCCCCAAAGTAATCAGCTCTTTTGCCTGTAAAAAAATACAACCCACCCCAACATTAAAACCCACCACCCACATACCCCTACTCTAACCCACCCAAACCCCCCTTAAAAAACCTAACACTAACCCCCTGAAGATCATCCTATCTTTAGCCGTCTTCAGCCAGCCGACCACCGATTTTTATTTTTTTGCCAGACTTGCATTTTAGCCAATCAGTGCTGACTTCTAGGTAACCCCATGTGCGTGAGGCATTTAAGCCAATCAGTGCTGACTACTAGGTAACCTCATATGCGTGAGCACAGTGTTATCTATATGACACACATGAACTAACACCTTCTAGTGATAAAAAACTGTAAAAATGCATTCAGATAAAAGGCGGCCTTCATGGTATAAGAAATTAGCATATGAACCTCCTAGGTTTAGCTTTCAACCAAGAATACCAAGAAAACAAATCAAAATTGGTGATAAAAGTAAATTGGAAAGTTATTTTAAATGACATGCCCTATCTGAATCATGAAAGTTTATTTTGGACTTGACTGTCCCTTTAACCAACATTTAGCAATTTACCATAATCATCTCATATTTAGAAATTAGAGCAAAGTATTTTCTGATTTCTTTTTCTTTTTTTTCTTTTTTTTTTTTTTTTTTTTAAATTTGGCAATTATTTACTTTTTACAATGTTAGTGTGCAGTCAGAACACCACAGGTTAATAAATAGACTATAGATTTATAATTTTACCAAATTCAATTATTTTACTTTTAAAAGTTTCTGTTAGACAACATATCCACAGGTGAGATTTTTATTTTTTTATGTTTTAAATATCTGATGAGGAAAAGAGGGGTCTTTAGTGAAAGACATTATTGATATCTGAGATAGAGTAAGAGGAAATCATACAAGTGATAAATTACATCTAAGGCCTCTAGTTATCAAGCTCCGTACGTACCTGCCATCGCCGGCCCCAATACGCCTGCCTATGCTCGCCTCACATCGCCGCAGCGGACCTGAATACGCTCGCCAAAGTTATTAAAAAAGCTGTCCAAAAGCCGCACACCAAGTACGGGGCGATGAGCAGCGGACTGTGATAGTTATCACACATCGATCTCGCTGCTCTTCGGCTTTTATACAGCTTTATTAATACCCCTGTCACTAAGCACTCAAACTATACTTTACTGTTCTACCCCCTATACCGGCGCCCCCGGAGTCCCCCGCAACTAAATAAAGTTATTACCCCCTAAACCGCCGCTCCCGGACCCCGCCGCAACTATAATAAATGTATTAACCCCTAAACCACCGCTCCCGTACCCCGCCGCCACCTACATAATACCTATTAACCCCTATCCTGCCGATCCTGTACCCCGCCACCACCTATATTAAACTTATTAACCCCTAATCTGCCCCCCTATACCGTTGCCACCTATAATAAATTTATCAACCCCTATCCTGCCCCCCCTACACCGCCGCAACCTATAATAAAATTATTAACCCCTAAACCTAAGTCTAACACTAACCCTAACACCCCCCTAACTTAAATATTAATTAAATAAATCTAAATAAATATTACTCTTATTAAATTAGTTATTCCTGTTTAAAACTAAATACTTACCTATAAAATAAACCCTAAGATAGCTACAATATTACTAATAATTATATTGTAGCTATTTTAGGATTTATTTTTATTTTACAGGCAAATTTCAATTTATTTGAACAAGGTACAATAGTTATTAAATAGTTATTAACTATTTAATAGCTACCCAGTTAAAATAAAGACAAATTTACCTGTAAAATAAAAACTAACCTAAGTTACAATTACACCTAACACTTCACTATCATTAACTAAATTATTCCTATTTAAAAATAAATACTTACCTGTAAAATAAACCCTAAGATAGCTACAATGTAATAAATAATTACATTGTAGCTATTTTAGGATTTATATTTATTTTACAGGTAACTTTGTATTTATTTTAACTAGGTAGAATAGTTATTAAATAGTTATTAACTATTTAATAACTACCTAGCTAAACTAAATTCAAAATTACCTGTAAAATAAATCCTAACCTAAGTTACAATTAAACCTAACACTACACTATCATTAAATAAATTAAATTAATTAACTACAAATACCTACAATTAAATACAATTAAATAAACTAACTAAAGTACAAAAAATAAAAAAAAATTACAAGATTTTTAAGCTAATTACACCTAATCTAAGCCCCCTAATAAAATAACAAAGCCCCCCAAAATAAAAAAATGCCCTACCCTATTCTAAATTACAAAAGTTAACAGCTCTATTACCTTAAAAGCCCTTAAAAGGGCCTTTTGCGGGGCATGCCCCAAAGTAATCAGCTCTTTTGCCTGTAAAAAAAATACAACCCACCCCAACATTAAAACCCACCACCCACATACCCCTACTCTAACCCACCCAAACCCCCCTTAAAAAAACCTAACACTAACCCCCTGAAGATCATCCTATCTTTAGCCGTCTTCAGCCAGCCGACCACCGATGGAACAGAAGAGGACATCTGCAGCGGCCGAAGTCATCATCCAAGGGGCGCTGAAGAGGTCTTTCATCCGATAGAAGTCTTCATCCATGCGGCATCTTCAATCTTCATCCATCCGGAGCGAAGTCTTCTTCAAACGAGCCGACGTGGAGCCATCCTCTTCCAACGACGCCTACCCGACGAATGGATATTCCTTTAAGTGACGTCATTCAAGATGGCGTCCCTCGAATTCCGATTGCCTGATAGGATTCTATTAGCCAATCGGAATTAAGGTAGGAAAAATCTGATTGGCTGATGCAATCAGCCAATCAGATCCAAGTTCAATCCGATTGGCTGATCCAATCAGCCAATCAGATTGGGCTCACATTCTATTGGCTGCTCCGATCAGCCAATAGAATGCGAGCTCAATCTGATTGGCTGATTGGATCAGCCAATCAGATTTTTCCTACCTTAATTCCTATCAGCCAATTGGAATTCGAGGGACGCCATCTTGGATGACGTCACTTAAAGGAATATCCATTCGTCGGGTAGGCGTTGTTGGAAGAGGATGGCTCCGCATCGGCTCGTTTGAAGAAGGCTCCACTCCGCTCCGGATGGATGAAGATTGAAGACGCCGCATAGATGAAGACTTCTATCGGATGGAAGACCTCTTCAGCGCCCCTTGGATGATGACTTCGGCTGCTGCGGATGTCCTCTTCTGTTCCATCGGTGGTCGGCTGGCTGAAGACGGCTAAAGGTAGGATGATCTTTAGGGGGTTAGTGTTAGGTTTTTTTAAGGGGAGTTTGGGTGGGCTAGAGTAGGGGTATGTGGGTGGTGGGTTTTAATGTTGGGGGGGATTGTATTTTTTTGTACATGCAAAAGAGCTGATTACTTTGGGGCATGCCTCGCAAAAGGCCCTTTTAAGGGCTGGTAAGGTAATAGAGCTGTTAACTTTTGTAATTTAGAATAGGGTAGGGCATTTTTTTATTTTGCGGGGCTTTGTTATTTTATTAGGGGGCTTAGATTAGGTGTAATTAGCTTAAAAATCATGTAATTTTTTTATTTTTTGTAACTTATTTTTTTTTATTTTTTGCACTTTAGTTTATTTAATTGTATTTAATTGTAGGTATTTGTAGTTAATTAATTTAATTAATTTAATGATAGTGTGGTGTTAGGTTTAATTGTAACTTAGGTTAGGATTTATTTTACATGTAATTTTGTATTTCTTTTAGCTAGGTAGTTATTAAATAGTTAATAACTATTTAATAACTATTGTACCTAGTTAAAATAAATACAAAGTTGCCTGTAAAATAAATATAAATCCTAAGATCGCTACAATGTAATTATTAATTACATTGTAGCTATCTTAGGGTTTATTTTACAGGTAAGTATTTATTTTTAAATAGGAATAATTTAGTTAATGATAGTGAAGTGTTAGGTGTAATTGTAACTTAGGTCAGTTTTTATTTTACAGGTAAATTTGTCTTTATTTTAACTAGGTAGCTATTAAATAGTTAATAACTATTTAATAGCTATTGTGCCTAGTTAAAATAAATTGAAATTTGCCTGTAAAATAAAAATAAATCCTAAAATAGCTACAATATAATTATTAGTTATATTGTAGCTATATTAGGGTTTATTTTATAGGTAAGTATTTAGTTTTAAATAGGATAATTATCCTATTTAAATCTTAGTTAATAAGAGTAATTTTTATTTAGATTTATTAAAATAATATTTAAGTTAGGGGGTGTTAGGGTTAGTGTTAGACTTATGTTTAGGGGTTAATTAGTTTAATATAGATGGCAGCGGTATAGGGGGGGCAGGATAGGGGTTAATAAATTTATTATAGGTGGCGACGGTGTAGGGGGGGAAGATTAGTGGTTAATACGTTTAATATAGGTGGTGGTGGGCTCCGGGAGCGGCGGTTTAGGGGTTACTATGTTTAATATAGGTGGCGGCGGTGTAGGGGTGTTTAGACTCGGGGTACATGTTAGGGCGTTAGGTGTAGACGTTTCCCATAGGAATCAATTTTGATGTTGGGCAGCAGCAAACATGAACTTTCGCTATGGTCAGACTCCCATTGATTCCTATGGGATCCGCCGCCTCCAGGGCGGCGGATTGAAAACCAGGTACGCTGGGCCGGAAAAGTGCCGAGCGTACCTGGTAGTCATTTAAAAACTTCCAAAAGTAGTCAGATTGTGCCGAACTTGCATTCGGGACATCTGGAGTGACGTAAGAATCGATCTGTGTCGGACTGAGACCGGCGAATCGAAGCTTACGTCACTATATTCTACTTTTGCCGGGCAGCAGGGCTTGATAACTTAGGCGAATCAGCCTCGTCACAAATACGCTGTGGAATTCCAGCGTATTTGAGGTTGACAGCTTGATAACTAGAGGCCAATGTGTCCTCTATCTACGCACACTATGTTTTATCAGCTTTAAATTAAGGATTCTTGAACAGGTTTAAATACAGGCTTGATTCTGACTAAAGCCTGACTAAATGCTTGAACGTCTGGGACATCTGCCAGACGTTTGTGTAGAAGAATAGACAAAGCAGATATTTGTCCTTATAAGGAACTAGCTGATAATCCCTTCTCCAAACCTTCTTGGAGAAAAGACAATGTTCTAGGAATCCTAATTTTACTCCACGAGTAACCTTTGGATTCACACCAATAAAGATATTTGCGCCAAATCTTATGATAAATCTTCCTGGTGACAGGCTTTCTAGCCTGAATCAGGGTATCAATGACCGACTCAGAGAAACAATGCTTTGATAGAATCAGGCGTTCAATCTCCAAGCAGTCAGACGCAGAGAAATTAGATTTGGATGCATGAACAGACCTTGGATTAGAAGGTCCTGCCTCATTGGCAGAGTCCATGGTAGAACCGAGGACATGTCCACAGGTCTGCATACCAAGTCCTGCGTGGCCACACAGGTGCTATCAGAATCACCAAAGCTCTCTCCTGCTTTATTCTGGCAACCAGACATAGAAGGAGAGGAAATACATAGGCCAGATTGAAGGACCAAGGCACTGCTAGAGCATCTATCAGTACCGCCTTGGGATCCCGGGACCTGGACCCGTAACGAGAAAGTTTGGCATTCTGATGGGACGCCATCAGATCCAATTCTGGTGTGCCCCATAGCTGAATCAGCTGGGCAAATACCTCCGGATGGAGTTCCCACTCCCCAGATGAAAAGTCTAAACGACTAAGGAAATCCTCCTCCCAGTTCTCTACTCCTGGGATGTGGATTGCTGAGAGATGGCAAGAGTGATCCTCTGCCCATCAGATTATTTTGGTTACCTCCATCATCGCTAGAGAACTCCATGTTCCTCCTTGATGATTGATATAAGCTACAGTCGTGATGTTGTCCGACTGAAACCTGACGAATTTGGCCGCAGCAAGCTGAGGCCACGCCTGAAGCGCATTGAATATCACTCTCAGTTCTTTATCGGGAGAAGAGATTCCTCCAGAGACAATAAGCCCTGTGCTTTCAGGGAGTTCCAGACTGCATCCCAGCCTAGCAGGCTGGTAACTGTCATTACAATGAGCCACTCTGGCCTGCGGAAACACATTCCCTGAGACAGGTGGTCCTGAGACAACCACCAGAGAAGAGAATCTCTGGTCTCCTGGTCCAGATGCAGTTGAGGAGACAAATCTGCATAATCCCCATTCCACTGTTTGAGCATGCATGGATGTAGTGGTCTGAGGTGTAGGTGGGCAAAAGGAACTATGTCCATTGCCGCTACCATGAGTCCGATTACCTCCATATACTGAGCCACTGATGGCCGAGGAATGGAATGAATAGCTCGGCAAGTGGTTAAGAGCTTTGATTTTCTGACCGCCATCAGAAATATTTTCATTTCTACCGAGTCTATCAGAGTCCCTAGGAAGGAAACTCTTATAAGAGGGAAGAGAAAATATCCCTGGGACACAATTTCTAAAACCCAGGGATTGTGAACATCTCTTGCCCAAGCCTGAGTGAAGAGAGAGAGTCTGCCCCCTACTAGATCCGGTCCTGGATCGGGGGCTACCCCTTCATGCTGTCATAGAGGCAGCTGCAGGCTTCTTGGCCTGTTTACCCTTGTTCCAAGCCTGGTTAGGTCTCCAGACTGACTTGGATTGGGCAAAATTACCCTCTTGCTTTGCAGCAGAGGAAGCTGAAGCGGGACCACTCTTGAAATTCCAAAAGGAACGAAAATTATTTTGTTTGGTCCTCATCTTATTTGATCTATCCTGAGGGAGGGCATGACCCTTCCCTCCAGTGATGTCTGAAATAATCTCTTTCAGTTCAGGCCCGAATAGGGTCTTTCCTTTGAAAGGGATGTTCAAAAGTTTAGTTTTAGATGACACATCAGCAGACCAGGATTTAAGCCATAATGCCCTGCGTGCTAAAATGGCAAAACCTGAATTCTTTGCCGCTAATTTAGCCAGTTGAAAAGAAGCATCTGTAATAAAAGAATTAGCCAATTTAAGGGCCTTAATTCTGTCCAAAATTTCTTCTAATGGAGTCTCCATCCGAAGAGCCTCTTCTAGAGCCTCAAACCAGAAAGCAGCTGCAGTAGTTGCAGGAACAATGCACGCAATAGGTTGAAGAAGAAAACCTTGATGAACAAAAATTTTCATCAGGAGACCCTCTAATTTTTTATACACAGGATCTTTGAAAGCACAACTGACTTCAATAGGTATAGTTGTACGCTTAGACAGAGTAGAAATAGCTCCCTCCACCTTAGGAACTGTCTGCCACGAGTCCCGCATGGTGTCAGATATGGGAAACATTTTCTTAAAAACAGGAGGGGGAATGAACGGAATACCTGGTCTATCCCACTCCTTAGCAATAATATTCACAATCCTCTTAGAGACTGGAAAAAAAAAACATCAGTGTAAACAGGAACCTCTAAGTATTTATCCATCTTACACAATTTCTCTGGGACCACTATAGGGTCACAATCATCTAGAGCCGCTAATATCTCCCTGAGCAATAAGCGGAGGTGTTCAAGCATAAATTTAAAGGCCGTCATATCAGAATCTGTCTGAGGAAGTGTCTTTCCTGAATCAGAAATTTCTCCCTCAGATACCAAATCCCTCACCCCTACCTCAGAGCATTGTGAGGGCATATCAGATACAGCTACTAAAGCGTCAGACTGCTCAGCATTTTTCCTTAACCCAGAGCTGTCCCGCTTTCCTTGAAAACCAGGCAGTCAGGATAAAACCTCTGTGAGGGTTGTATTCATAACTGTGGCCATGTCTTGTAAAATAAATGAATTTGATGCACTAGAGGTACTTGGCGTCATTTGTGTGGGCGTTACTGGTTGTGACACTCGGGGAGAGCTAGATGCTAAACCCTCATTTACTTCTGACTGAGAATCATCTGTTGCTCTATTTTTAAGTGCTAATATATGTTCTTTATAGTTTATGGACATATCAGTACAATTGGGACACATTCTAAGAGGGGGTACCACAATGGCTTCCAAACATATTGAGCAAGGATTTTCCTTCGTGTCAGACATGTTAAACAGGCTAGTAATGTAACAAGCAAGCTTGGAAAACACTGTAATCAAAGTAAATAACACTTAGAAATAAAACGGTACTGTGTCTTTAAGAGAAAAAAAGCTGCACAAATTCTGCAAAACAGTGTAAAAAAGCAGTAAACATATATAGTATCATATAGCCTTAGTAACTTTGCACAGCTATGCAAATAAACAATTAACCCCTTAATGGCAAAACCGGATTGAAAAAACATCAAAACCAGTAAAAAAGACTTTCAGCACTTTGCCACAGTTCTGCTGTGGCTCCTACTTGCCCTTCAGAACAATTTGTGGGGAAAAAAACTTCTTTTACAGCCCTCAAACACGGCAGGAACCTCTGGAGAAGCAGTTAGAAGTCTCAGAGGAAAAGAAACTGCACAACTGAGGCACGAAAATAGGCCCCTCCCACCTCACTCAATGTTTTGAGGCCTAACAAACAAACACTAGAGTGTCTCTAAATTAACCATGTGGGTTAGAAAACTCAAAAACAAGCCACAATGACCCCTTTAGTCCCTTCAAAAAAACGTTATAATTGCATCATTCACTGAATAAATAAAAACGTTTTTACCAAACAGTGTCACCAGTAACTAATGAGCCCTTCATGCAAGCTGAAATTCCTATCCAGGGGCCCGATCCGATATGCAGCGTTTCCCGCAAATTTTGCGCTGGTTTGGTATCCTATATACGGCGTAACCTAGAAGTTACGCCTGTATATTTCTGCCGTCGCCCGTAGTTTTTTGGGCCATAGGCGGGTATAACAAACCAGCGCAGTTTGGTATCCAATATACAGCCTAAGGACTTACGTGGTTACGTTGCCACAAAAAGCAGCCGTAGTAAGCCTTACGCTGTCTATTGGAGCCCCGTAACTCCCTAAACTAGCTACAAAATAAACCTAACACCTAACGCATGCGCAATGTCTATCTACCTGTCAACCACGATCCCCTGCCGCAATCCCTAATAAAGTTATTAACCCCTAAACCGCCGCTCCAGGACCCCGCCGCCACCTACA
Source organism: Bombina bombina (assembly GCF_027579735.1). NCBI lineage: Eukaryota > Metazoa > Chordata > Amphibia > Anura > Bombinatoridae > Bombina > Bombina bombina. The sequence continues at coordinate 646,571,631 of NC_069504.1, forward strand.
ATAAAAGTATAACCCCCTAATGTGAGCTCCTACCCCGCCGCCAACTACATTAAACTACCCCCTAAAGTGAGCCCCTTACACCGCCGCCATCTATTTTAAAATTATTAACCCCTAATTTAATCCCCCTACACCGCCGCCAGCTATATTAAATTAATTAACCCCTAATCTAATCCCCCTACCCCGCCTCCACCTATATTAAATTATTTAACCCCTAAATTACTAAACTATCCCTACCACTAAACCTAAGTCTAACCCTACAAATAGCCCTGAAAAGGGCTTTTTGCATGACATTACCCCAAAGTAAACTGCTCTATTGCCAGCCCTTAAAAGGGCTTTTTGCGGGGCATGCCCCAAAGAATTCAGCTCTTTTACCAGCCCTTAAAAGGGCTTTTGGTGGGGCTTTGTCACAAAGTAAACTGATCTTTTGCATCTAATCTAAATCCCCCTACACCGCCGCCACCTATAATAAATGTATTAACCCTTAATCTAATCCCCCTACACCGCCGCCAGCTATATTAACTATATTAACCCTAATTATATTAGGGTTAATATAGTTAATATAGTTATTATATTATATATATTAACTATATTAACCCTAATTATATTAGGGTTAATATAGTTAATATCGTTATTATATTATATATATATTAAGTATAATAACCCTATCTAACTCTAACATCCCTAACTAAACTCTTATTAAAATAGATCTAATATTAATATTATTAATTAAAATATTCCTATTTAAATCTAAATACTTACCTATAAAATAAACCCTAACGGCTAGATTTAGAGTTGGGTGGTAGCCGTCAAAACCAGCGTTAGAGGGTCCTAACGCTGGTTTTTACCGCCCTCTGGTATTTGGAGTCAGTCAGGAAAGGGTCTAACGCTCACTTTACAGCCGCGACTTTTCCATACCGCAGATCCCCCTACGCCATTTGCGTATCCTATCTTTTCAATGGGATCTTTCTAACGCCGGTATTTAGAGTCGTGGCTGAAGTGAGCATTAGAAATCTAACGACAAAACTCCAGCCGCAGAAAAAAAACAGAAGTTAAGAGCTTTCTGGGCTAACGCCGGTTTATAAAGCTCTTAACTACTGTGCTCTAAAGTACACTAACACCCATAAACTACCTATGTACCCCTAAACCGAGGCCCCCCCACATCGCCGCCACTCAATTAAATTTTTTAACCCCTAATCTGCCGCTCCGTACACCGCCGCAAGCTAAATTATCCCTATGTACCCCTAATCTGCTGCCCCTAATACTGCCGACCCCTATATTATATTTATTAACCCCTAATCTGCCCCCCCCAATGTCGCCGCCACCTACCTACACTTATTAACCCCTAATCTGCCGAGCGGACCGCACCGCTACTATAATAAAGTTATTAACCCCTAATCCGCCTCACTCCCGCCTCAATAACCCTATAATAAATAGTATTAACCCCCTAATCTGCCCTCCCTAACATCGCCGACACCTAACTTCAAACATTAACCCCTAATCTGCCGACCGGAGCTCACCGCTATTCTAATAAATTTTTTAACCCCTAAAGCTAAATCTAACCCTAACACTAACACCCCCCTAAGTTAAATATAATTTAAATCTAACTAAATAAATTAACTCTTATTATATAAATTATTCCTATTTAAAGCTAAATACTTACCTGTAAAATAATATAGCTAATATAGAGAGCTGAATTCTTTGGGGCATGCCCCGCAAATGGCCCTTTTCAGGGCTGGTAAGGTAAAAGAGCTTTGAACTTTTTTAATTTAGAATAGGGTAGGGCATTTTTTTATTTTGGGGTCTTTGTTATTTTATTAGGGGGCATAGAGTAGGTGTAATTAGTTTAAAATTGTTGTAATATTTTTCTAATGTTTGTAAATATTTTTTTTATTTTTTGTAACTTAGTTCTTTTTTATTTTTTGTACTTTAGTTAGTTTATTTAATTGTAATTATTTGTAGGTATTTTATTTATTTAATTTATTGATAGTGTAGTGTTAGGTTTAATTGTAGATAATTGTAGGTATTTTATTTAATTAATTTATTGATAGTGTAGTGTTAGGTTTAATTGTAGGTAATTGTAGGTAGTTTATTTAATTTATTTATTGATAGTGTAGTGTTAGGTTTAATTGTAACTTAGGTTAGGATTTATTTTACAGGTAATTTTGTAATTATTTTAACTAGGTAGCTATTAAATAGTTATTAACTATTGAATATTATTATCATTTATTTGTATAGCGCCGCCAAATTCCGTAGCGCTGGTAGCTATTGTACCAGGTAGCTATTGTACCTGGTTAAAATAAATACAAAGTTGCCTGTAAAATAAATATTAATCCTAAAATAGCTACAATATAATTATAATTTATATTGTAGCTATATTAGGGTTTATTTTACAGGTAAGTATTTAGCTTTAAATAGGAATAATTTATTTAATAAGAGTTAATTTATTTCGTTAGATAAAAATTATATTTAACTTAGGGGGGTGTTAGTGTTAGGGTTAGACTTAGCTTTAGGGGTTAATACATTTATTATAGTAGCGGTGAGCTCCGATCGGCAGATTAGGGGTTAATTATTGTAGGTAGCTGGCCGCGATGTTGTGGGGGGCAGATTTGGGGTTAATAAATATAATATAGGGGTCGGCGGTGTTAGGGGCAGCAGATTAGGGGTACATAACTATAATGTATGTTGCGGCGGTATACGGAGCGGCAGATTAGGGGTTAATAATAATATGCAGGGGTCAGCGATAGCGGGGGCGGCAGATTAGGGGTTAATAAGTGTAAGGTTAGGGGTGTTTAGACTCGGGGTACATGTTAGAGTGTTAGGTGCAGACATAGGAAGTGTTTCCCCATAGAAAACAATGGGGCTGCTGAACGCTGCTTTTTTGCAGGTGTTAGGTTTTTTTTCAGCTCAAACTGCCCCATTGTTTTCTATGGGGGAATCGTGCACGAGCACGTTTTTGAAGCTGGCCACGTCCATAAGCACCGCTGGTATCGAGAGTTGCAGTGGCGTTAAATTATGCTCTACGCTCCCTTTTTGGAGCCTAACGCACTGAAAACGCAGCCATTCTGTGAACTCAAATTACCAGCGGTATTTAAAAGGTGCAGGGGAAAAAAAAGCATACGTAGCTAACGCACCCCTTTGGCCGCAGAACTCTAAATCTAGCCGTAAGATAGCTACAATGTAATTAATAATTACATTGTAGCTATTTTAGGGTTTATATTTATTTTACAGGTAACTTGGTATTTATTTTAACTAGGTACAATAGCTATTAAATAGTTATTAACTATTTAATAGCTACCTAGTTAAAATAATTACCAATTTACCTGTAAAATAAATCCTAACCTAAGTTACAAATACACCTACACTATCAATAAATTAAATAAACTACAAATATCTAAACTAAAATACAATTAAATAATCTAAACTAAATTACACAAAAAAACAAACACTAAATTATAAAAATAAAAAAAAGATTACAAGATTTTTAAGCTAATTACACCTATTCTAAGCCACCTAATAAAATAATAAAGCCCCCCAAAATAAAAAAAATTTCCCTGCCCTATTCTAAATTAAAAAAGTTAGCTCTTTTACCTTACCAGCCCTTAAAAACTGCTCTTTTGCCTGAAAAAAAAAAAAACACAATACTGTGGTTAGCTATTAATTTAAAATATCTCTACTTTCTACTAAATATAATATACTAAATCTCTATGGTGGTACCACTAAAACCAACACAGATAAATTGTGAAATAAACTCTATGAGGGTCCTCCATTATTTGTCAAACAGTTTATTTAGGAATCAATATATGTTAATAATAAGATAAATATTTACAGGTATATATATATCAATCTATTTTACAGATACAGTCCACATTTTAAGATACAGGGCAACTTTTCTAAACTAACCCCAATTGTGCTACACAGAATATTATCCCAGAAATACTTAGCCAGATTCTCTGTGTCCAACATCATCCATCTTTTAGCAGGAGCAGGATACAAAGAAGAGACAAAGGCTCTGGTGTTACAGTATTTTATAACCCAATTCAAAAGGGAGTGGCTTATCAAATGCCACTCAAAAAGACCAATGGGAGTGTCTATAGTTCAGAGAGAAAGGTGTACGTGGGGGAAGGGATCCCAATAACAGCTAAGTGAATATTCCAGTGATAAAATGTCACCACATTCCCTCACTTTTTCTTCTCCTATGTTGCCCCGTTTTCTAGTTATCCCCACTAGTACAGAAGAACACAGTGGGAGCGAAAACCTTACAGGAGAAATTCTCCCACCATCCCTTCGGAATAATTCCCTCGGCGATATGAGCTCTTCTGTACTTTCCTAGGACTGTCAATTCCTAATCTAACTTTATACAATTCATTAGAAAAAAATAATTTAAAATTATACATAGAAACACAAAATCCTATGCTAAACCCCATTAGCAACATTTATACAATGGTCTTAAATATTGGGAAAAGTTCATGTATGAGTGTGTGAGTGTGGGTACACTAGATGGGTATGTGTAAAGTAAAATCTTTATTAAGAAAGTGTGAATTGTGCCTGTAAAACAAAAGTTATAATGGTTCACTGAAGTTCTTTGTTGTTATCTTTTGGCATCTGGTCCTTGCTTTTGGCATCTGGTCCTTGCTTTTGCTTTACCAAATCTCTCTCTTTGAACCATTTAGTTTTTTTCCAAGACCCTCAAAGGAATGAAAAAAAGATTAAAACCAGGCATATATTTACTTCACACTACAACACTCCATCTGCAGTAGAAACCACATTCACAGTTATTAACTTCAAGTTGGAAAGTGCCTCTGTTATTGCATCATCCCACTCGCACCCTTACTTAACTTATGTTGCTTGATTTATATGATTATTTACCCCTTTATGCTATATATATATATATATATATATATATATATATATATATATATATATATATATATATATAATTATTTTGGCCTAATGCACCATTTTACATCTCCATTGTGATACATTATACTTATTTAATTTGTCCAACGCCACCATCATAGCTTCATGGTAAGATCAGTCCTGAAGACACCTGAAAAACAACAATCTATAATATGTGTTATTGGGGAAAAACTGGAAGGAAAGGTGAGAAGCCTTCTATCTTCATTGGTTTTCTTCCTGCAAGATAAGACTTCAGACAGTTTACATAGAAATGGTATTGCATGTGGCCTCCCAAAACTAATCACAATGGAGGTATCTGTTATTGTTTTTTTAGAAAGAGAATGCATCAATTAACTATACATTCTTAATATTGGCATTTAAAACTTAATAATGAAAAACACTTAAAATTATTAATTGAACTTAAAACTAAAGTACACATTACACGATGCAAATGTACTGCAAACAAATATGCTTATAAAAAAAAAAAAAATAATGATTTAATTTGAGCCCTCCAGCTCTGTCAGTTGCTTCTTTAGAAACCCAATTTGATCTCTCATTCTCCTGTTTTTTTGTTTGAGTTCCCAATAACTTAAGTTGGCCTTATTGTTTATCTCATTTGACCTCAGCCTCCAATTTTCTCCTCTGTTAATATCGCCATTTAAATTCCTGTCTCTCCAGTTTCCTGTATTTGATGCTCTACTATTCTGATATCCACAAACATTCCTTCTATTGCCCCTCTCTGATTCCTGCCTGTGAATAGTCAGATTATTCTCCATTGACTGCTTCACTGCAGAATTTGCCTTAATGGTGTATGGGTGATAATTCCACCACTTCTCAGCTCTAGTGAGCAACATATGTAGGTTTGTGCAGTTTGGATCATACAGCTTTACAAACTCCTGACATTTTCTGGGGAGAGCTTCAAGCACCCTCTGTATGTGAGCTGGTGACCCCCAGACCATCTGTGGCTGGCGCAGCACACACCAAAATAAAACTCTTTTTGCTACTTCAAATGGCCCATCTAGTGGTCTCATGGTAATTTCACTAATCTCTTTCTCTAGACTAGTAAAATTGAAAAAGGTTTTAGCTATCCTGCCAGCCTGATCACATATACTTGAATTAAATCCTAATAACCTGTTGGCATAGGGGCCCATTGCATCTTGAAGCAATTCGGTCCATTCCGGCATGCTCATACCTAATTTTATGGCTTTTTCAGTTCCCTTGTGAAACCAATGTGAAAAGTTATTAAAGCTGTTTGTGGGGATTGTGCCCCACCATTTCTTAAAAATGTCTTTATCTGCTACAGTCATTGGCCTAGTCTGATTTGAAAAACCTGTAGGAACTTTCAGGTTGCTAAATTTCTCAGAAATTATGACAGGGGCAATTGGAACAGAACTTGGGTTTTTAGTGGGGCCCATTTGCATTTTATCTTGTTTTACTAATTGTTTTGGCTCTTTCCTTTGTGGCAGTAAGTTATCACTATCTGCATTGTTCCCAGAAATATCACTAATTATTTTTTCTTTTTGTTCAATTTTCATCTGTAACTCAGTAATTTTGTTTGAGTATTCGTTACTGATGTGTTCTGTTAATTTTAATTTACGTTGTAATTTACTGATCTGTATGGTGTTAGTTAAAGCAGAAAGCTTAATACAATCTCTGTCAGTCTGTGTGTTATCTAACTTTAATTTAAGGTCTTTATTTTGCTCTGTAAGTTCTCCAATAATGTCTGTTAATCTCTTTATAGTTGAAATCACTGCCTGCGCTATCATACATTTTCTTTTATTATTATTCATCTTTTTAAGACTTAATACCTGTGTTAGTATATCTAAAACACTTTCACACTTGTTGTTTTTAGCTTCTGGGATGAGGAATGGACCATTATATTTATGAATGTAATCGTTAAAGTAATCACAGATTTCCTGTGAAATATAGTTTTTTCCAGACATTTTTAACAGATAGCCGTTAGAACTAAAATAATAATAAAAAAAAATTCTATATATATATATATATATACTAGAATAGTGTGTCTCTTACAGCATAGTAGTTTTTTTTTTTTTTTTTTTTAAATGTTAACACAGGATGTACAAGATACCATTGAGATGCTAATTTTACACAACAAAGGACATAGCAGTTAAGCCATGTAGAAATGGTAGTAATTAGATCTGTTTATAAGCAGGTTAGCATTCCAGCAGAGGTGGTAATATAGTTAAATTTAGTTTTTCTAACCACTGCTGATTATTCTTTATTTTAAATCTGGGGAACAGACTATTGTGTGTCTCTCACAGTATAGTTTGCCAGACTATTTTAACTTCCCCAAATGCAAGGAATTATAATCTCTATAGGGCAATGAAACTAAACAGAAATTAAGCAGAACAAAATTAAAAAATTAAATATTGTTCTCTTTTAAAAGGTGTGAACCATCAATAATACTAACCTAAATAAAATAAATGAACAAAGCAAAGCAAGGAATCCTTTTTACTGATATTTTCCCAAATTGAGGAAAAATTATAAAAATATTTTAAGTACAGGAAGATTCTATAGAACTTCTAAATGCTAATTTCAACTGTAGTTTTGGTTCCAAGATCTGCTCCAAACACAGGAAATGCAAATTTTTAACTTTGTTACCCAAAACAAAGCTTAATTAAACTGTAATTTCTTAACTTTAAATTCTACACAATTTCCCATACAATTCAAAATTAAATTTATGTATAGGGCAAGCTACAGCTCTGGGTGTAACACATTCACAGAAATGAATCCTTTGTAAAAAGAAATAAATAAAAAAACCTTACTGTTGGCAGCTATTACATAGTACTGTAAAGCTTTTGTTTGTAAAAACATTTAGATGGGACCAACACAACACATGTCTCTAAAATTCATTAGAAAACTGATAGAAAACTGGCTCAACAATAAAAGTATCCAGTTTCCAAAAACAAGAAAAATACAGTCTAGTATAATCAACTTCACAATTTACTTCCATCATCAAACTTGCTTTTTTTCTCTTGGTATTCTAAGTTGAAGCCAAACATAGGTAGGCTCATATGCTGGTTTCTAAGCCTTTTAGGGTTGCCTCTTATCACATGCTTTTTTTAAAAAAAAAATCTCTTTTCAACACAAAGAGACACTGTGGGGGTTATTTAAGATTTAGCAGGCTACAAAACAGGCCTTCCCCTATGCAAATGCAAATTTATACAGACCAGAAATACAGGTTTTTTTAAAGCCATGCTTTTCTTGAGAAACATACAACAGGCCTTTGAAACCAACCACTATTTGCGCTTTTTAAATAAAGTACTACATACAAAACTTTGCTATAAAACACCAAATCTACATTTACTGCAGTTAAATTTAAAATAAATCAACATTCATTTGATTCCTGCAAAACTAAATGGCATATGGATTCGTCTACAACTTCATGGCCGCCAAAATGTGGTTATCTATTAATTTAAAATATCTCTACTTTCTACTAAATATAATATACTAAATCTCTATTGTGAAACCACTAAACCCAACACAGATAAATTGTGAAATAAACTCTATGAGGGTCCTCTATTATTTGTCAAACAGTTTATTTAGGAATCAATATATGTTAATAATAAGATAAATATTTACAGGTATATATATATATATCAATCTATTTTACAGATACAGTCCACATTTTAAGATACAGGGCAACTTTTCTAAACTAACCCCAATTGTGCTACACAGAATATTATCCCAGAAATACTTAGCCAGATTCTCTGTGTCCAACATCATCCATCTTTTAGCAGGAGCAGGATACAAAAGAAGAGGCAGAGGCTCTGGTGTTACAGTATTTTATAACCCAATTCAAAAGGGAGTGGCTTATCAAATGCCACTCAAAAAGACCAATGGGAGTGTCTATAGTTCAGAGAGAAAGGTGTACCTGGGGGAAGGGATCCCAATAACAGCTAAGTGAATATTCCAGTGATAAAATGTCACCACATTTACCACCCCCCAACATTACAACCCATCACCCACATACCCCTAATCTAACCCAAACCCCCCTTGGTTCAGCCAATCGGATTGAACTTGAATCTGATTGGCTGATTCAATCAACCAATCAGATTTTTCTACCTTAATTCCGATTGGCTGATAGAATCCTATCAGCCAATCGGAATTTGATGGACGCCATCTTGGATGACGTCATTTAAAGGAACCTCATTCGTCGGGAAGTCGTCGTGCCGGATGGGTGCTCCGCGGCGGAGGAGCGAAGAAAGAAGATTGAAGATGCCGCTTTGCTTGAAGACATCACCGGATGGAAGAAGACTCTCTGCTGCTTGCTTGAAGACATCGCCGGATGGAAGAAGACTTCACTGCAGCTTGCTTGAAGACATCACCCGGATCGGATTAAGAGTTCTGCCCGGCGGGGTGAATACAAGGTAGGGAGATCTTCAGGGGGGTAGTGTTAGGTTTATTTAAGGGGGGTTTGGGTTAGATTAGGGGTATGTGGGTGGTGGGTTGTAAATGTTGGGGGGTGGTATTGTGGGTTTTTTTTTTCAGGCAAAAGAGCAGTTTTCTTTGGGGCATGCCCCGCAAAAGGCCCTTTTAAGGGCTGGTAAGGTAAAAGAGCTAACTTTTTTAATTTAGAATAGGGCAGGGAAATTTTTTTATTTTGGGGGGCTTTATTATTTTATTAGGGGGCTTAGAATAGGTGTAATTAGCTTAAAAATCTTGTAATCTTTTTTTATTTTTTGTAATTTAGTGTTTGTTTTTTTGTGTAATTTAGTTTAGATTATTTAATTGTATTTTAGTTTAGATATTTGTAGTTTATTTAATTTATTGATAGTGTAGGTGTATTTGTAACTTAGGTTAGGATTTATTTTACAGGTAAATTGGTAATTATTTTAATTAGGTAGCTATTAAATAGTTATTAACTATTTAATAGCTATTGTACCTAGTTAAAATAAATACCAAGTTACCTGTAAAATAAATATAAACCCTAAAATAGCTACAATGTAATTATTAATTACATTGTAGCTATCTTAGGGTTTATTTTATAGTTAAGTATTTAGATTTAAATAGGAATATTTTAATTAATAATATTAATATTAGATCTATTTTAATAAGAGTTTAGTTAGGGATGTTAGAGTTAGATAGGGTTATTATACTTAATATATATAATATAATAACGATATTAACTATATTAACCCTAAATCACTTGAAACTGATGCAGTATAACTGTAAAAAGCTGACAGGAAAATATCACCTGAGCATCTCTATGTAAAAAAGGAAGATATTTGACCTCACAATCTCCTCAGCTCAGCAGAGTAAGTTCTGTGTAAAAAGTTATACTCAGCTGCTTCCAGTTGCAGGTAAAAATAAAAAAAAATAGAAAAATGAACAGCAGCCAATCAGCATCAGCAGTGCTGAGGTCATGAACTCTTCTGTGATTTCATGAGATTTGACTTAACTCTCATGAGATTTCATAGTAAGCTTCCTTTACCTGATTGGTGAAATAATATGAGAGTGCACGATGCTCATCCCTTCAGATGTCCCAGGACAGACACACTAAAATGCTGCTTCAAAAATCCTTTACAATGGGAGGTGGCTACTGAGGAACTTTTGAGATAAAATATCTTTCTTTTTTACATAGAGATGTTCAGGAGATATTTTCTAGTCAGCTTTTTACAGCTATACTGCATCAGTTTCAAGTGTTTAAACATTTGGGTATTATGGCCCTTTAATATATATAATATAATAACTATATTAACTATATTAACCCTAATATAATTAGGGTTAATATAGTTAATATAGCTGGCGGCGGTGTAGGGGGATTAGATTAGGGGTTAATGTGTTTAATATAGGTGGCGGCGGTGTAGGGGGATTAGATTAGGGGTTAAATAATTTAATATAGGTGGCGGCGGGGTAGGGGGATTAGATTAGGGGTTAATTAATTTAATATAGGTGGCGGCGGGGTAGGGGGATTAGATTAGGGGTTAAATAATTTAATATAGGTGGCGGCAGGGTAGGGGGATTAAATTAGGGGTTAATTATTTTAAAATAGATGGCGGCGGTGTAAGGGGCTCACTTTAGGGGGTAGGTAAGGTAGATGACGGCGGGGTAGGGGCTCACATTAGGGGGTTATAGATTTAATATAGCTGGCGGCGGGGTCCAGGAGCGGCGGTTTAGGAGTTAATAACTTTATTAGGTGGCGGCGGGGTCCGGGAGCGACGGTTTAGGGGTTAATACATTTTTTATTGTTAGGATAGTGAGGGGGGATAGCAGATAGAGGGTTAGACGTGTCGGGCTATGTTTAGGAGGCGTGTTAGACAGTACGGGTGATTTCATACTTTAGTCAGGTTTTGTAGGCGCCGGCAGTTTCTAAAGTGCCGTAAGTCACTGGCGACTCCAGAAATTTGTACTTACGCAGATTTCTGGACATCGCTGGTTTATCCAACTTACGGCACTTTAGCCTCTGACGGCGCCGTAAATGGGATAGCTCGAGTTGCGAGCTGAAACTGCGGGCGGCAGGGGTTCCCTCTCTTGCGCTGCAAACTACGCTGCATATTGGGTCGCGCCCCAAGTGTCTGAATACAGCTTACCCTTCCCTCATGGGGATATTGACAGCCTTTTCTAGAAATAACATAGTCTGTCTAGAAAAAAATAGACTGAACATACCTTAATGCAGTTTAGCCTGCAAACTGTTCCCCCAACTGAAGTTTTCCTGTACTCTTCAGCCCTTGTGAGAACAGCAGTGGATCTTAGTTACAAAATGCTAAGATCATCATCATCATCCTTGCAGAAATCTTCATCCCTTTTCTGCCAGAGAGTAAATAGTACACACCGGCACCATTTAAAAATAAAAAATTTTTGCTTGAGAAAATAAAAACCTAACATTTTTGTCACCACACTCCTCTTGCCCTTCCTAGCAGTTAAGCAGGCAGAGAGAATGACTGGGGGTGGAGCTAAGGGGGGAGCTATATAGGCAGCTCTGCTGTGGGTGCTCTCTCTGCCACTTCCTGTAGGGGAGGAGAATATCCCACAAGTAAGGATGAATCTGTGGACTCGATACATCTTATAAGAGAAATGTAGTTTTTGGGATTTTTTTTGTGTACAACAGAATATTAACTATTGATAATAAAATATATGTGTATTTATCACATGAAAATAAAGATGATAAATGTAGGTATAGCAAGAAACAAAACACCATGGATCACTCTGTTTTGCAAATTTACATGTCCTCCCTCCAAAACATTCCACGCAATACCGGTAGTGGTTTTAATTTATAGATCATGCTGAAGAATGCCAGCTGAGCTCTGACGCTTGTCTAGACACTGTCAAATGTTCAGTTGTTCTGTCAGATTCTGCTCCTTTGTCAGAATCTGCTCCCTCTGACTGCGCATGCTCTGTATGTCGTAATCGCACTCCACATATGTTAAATAGGAATGTGTGGAATGCGATTATGTCAATCAGCAACATGAGTACTGAGAAGGAGCAGATTCTGACAAGGAAGTTGTGTCAGATCTTGCTGCCGCTACGCATGCAGTGTTGACATTTAATAATGTCACACAAATTAAAAGTGCATGTTATATATATATATATATATATATAAGTTCAATCACTTCTCACAGCGATGAAAAATACAATGATAAAAGCACATTGTCGCATATTTCATCACCTTGAGAAGTGATTGAACTTTGCCCTGTGTATATATAAAATTAAAAGTGTATATATATATATATATATACACTTTTAATTTGTGTGACAGTATTCAATTTCAACAGCGTATGCGTAGCGGCAGCAAGATCCAACACAACTTTCTTGTCAGAATCTGCTCCCTCTGAGTGCTCATGTTGCTGATTGACATAATCGCATTCCACACATTCCTATTTAACATATGTGGAGTGTGATTATGTCATACAGAGCATGCGCAGTCAGAGGGAGCAGATTCTGACAAAGGAGCAGATTCTGATAGAACACCGGGTTGGGGAGGTCTGGTCTCCGTTAGGCACTACTACCACTGTTTGGAACAGTGCCTGTCTCAGAAGGTTATCAATCACATGGGCCAAAGCAGATAATTGGCAGTCATTTACGCAGCCAAGCTTAAACAGCCAGAGGGACTGTCTCTCACAACATACACAAAATATACTCTACTCCGCCCCTGTAATATTGTGTGAAATGGTGCCGATTAAAACACTGACTCAAATTAAAAAAATTACCCGCTGATCTGGCTCTAATCATCAAGCCTCAAAAACGATGTGTGCATATATCAAAAGAACCCATACAGAAGTTGTGGTAGGGAAGCGGCACTGGATTTGAAATTTAAAGCAAACAACTTTTTATTTTTTACACAAAAAGAGTGCAGCTTCCCTACCACAACTTCTGTATGGGTTCTTTTGAGATGTAATTTTCCAAGCTGGACACCCTGGTAATTGACTATTAAGTGAGCGTGCCTGCCTTTTTCAGTTTTATATATATATATGCACGCACATTTTGTGATTGGCTGATAGCTGTCACATGATATGGCAGAATAAAACTGGATGAATTTGATATGAGCAGTAGAATACTGTTTGGCAAATTTCAAAGTAAGTGGTATTTTACTACCTGTGTATTTAGTAATGATTTAATTCTATTGTATTTAGTGGTCCTTTAAGGGTTCATTTATTAAACAACAACTGAGGTAGGTGATGACCAAAAATTCTTTATATGAAAAGTCAAAACATTTATTCAAATTACTTAAAATGTATACATTCTAGTTTATGATTTTGGTTCCTATACAGTGTAATGCACTCAAGCAACTGGTCATTCTTTATGCTGGCTCTAATTCATTAACAATTCCAACTATCCTAATTTTGTTAAGGAATAATCTAGATTTTATTAAAGAGACAGATACGATTATTTTGCATAACCTTTTCCTTTACTGCTCAACAGCCATTCAAATTTAAAAGTAAACAATTTAAATATTTAACATAGCAATAATAGAAATGAATAAAGTGACCAATGAAAAACAACCCTGGATGCTGTGATCTAAAGCAGACCAATCAGAAAAGTTAATTCTGTTACAAACTGTCCACAATGTATCCCAACTGCCTCTTTGATCTTTGATGCTGGAAAAGAAATAGTTGTTTTGATCTTCATATATTAATCCATAAACTGAGAGAAAAAAACATGAGTAAGAAAAAATACAGAAAAAAATAGTTTATTGAAATCCTGGAAAAGTAGAAGTAGTTCCACAAATGAATTCTTGACCTCAAAGAGAATCACCTAGATGAGTGAGAAGTTCAGAATCCAGAAGAGGAAGGAGCTGGAGCTGAAAAATATATACGTTAATTATTGAAAATATCAAAATGTATAACAGGATAAGGTTATAGGGAGGGAAAACAATGTCTCTGTCTCTTTAATAAAATCTAGATTATTCCTTCACAAAGTTAGGATAATCAGAATTTTATTACAAGGACAGATACTCATATTTAGCAGGTTTAAAGCTAAACTACATCAATCTAAAAAAAAGATGCGGAATAGAATGAATACGTTTAAAATAAAATTGTCAAACAACCGAATCTGAAGACCAGACAGCAGCATTTAGAATTTCCCAAAGAGAGGTCGATTTACAAAAAACTTGTGAAGCAGCAGCCCCTCTGATAGAGTAGAAGGGAAAAGATTGATCTATACCAGCCTCATTCATAACCCATTTAACCCACCTACTAATAGTAGTAGTAGAGACAGGAAGACGAGGAGGAGAAAAAGAAATTAAAGGTTGATTAGAAGAAGGAGAATTTCTAAAATAAATAGTTCTACATTCATATTCTTTGAGACAAAGGACCACACATAAAAGAGGACATTCAGAAAAATAAGGGTAAAAAATAGAAGACAAATATTTAGTTCTTCTAGAAATAGTAAAAATAACTCCTTGAGGAGAAAACATCTTAGATGCAAAATCAATAGCTTTGACATCAGAGGCTCTTCTGCAAGATAAAAGACAAAGAAGAGTAGCAAGTTTACAAGAAAGTTGTTCAAGAGAAAGAGATTTGTTAGAAGGTCAGGATTGAAAAAGGGAGAAAATTAAGTTAACATCCCAAAAGAAAGAAAATGTAGCAGAAGGAGGTCTTTTAAGTTTAATAGACTTCATGGGTCTACAGACTGAAATATGTTGACCTATAGGGGAGTTATTAAACAAGAGAAAGAGATTTGTTAGAAGGCCAGGATTGAAAAAATAGAATGTATGCTTACCTGATAAATTTCTTTCTTTCCGGAGAGTCCACAACGTCATTCCAATTAATAGTGGGATATTCACTCCTGGCCAGCAGGAGGAGGCAAAGAGCACCACAGCAAGCTGTTAAGTGTCACTTCCATTACCCATAACCCCCAGTCATTCAGCTGAAGGGAGATGGAAAAATAAGATAACACAAAGGTGCAGAGGTGCCTGAGGTTTAGAAAAAAAAATGCTGTCTAATCTTAAGGGTGGGGTCGTGGACTCTCCATGTCCGGAAAGAAAGAAATTTATCAGGTAAGCATACATTTCAATTACTAGTGGGGACCAATACCCAAGCTAGAGGACACGGAAGGAACAGGGAGAGAGAACAAGACAGGCAGACCTAAACAGAAGGCACCACCGCTTGAAGAACCTTTCTCCCAAAAGAGGCCTCAGCCAAGGCAAAAGTATCAAATTTGGAAAAAGTATGCAGAGAGGACCATGTGGCAGCCTTGCAAATCTGTTCCACAAAAGCTTAATTTTTGAAAGCCCAAGAAGAGGAGACAGCCCTAGTGGAATGAGCAGTAATTTTCTCAGGAGGCTGCTGTCCAGCAGTCTCATATGCAAAATGAATCATACTTCTCAACCAGAGGGAAAGAGAAGTAGAAGTAGCCTTCTGACCCTTACACTTTCCTGAGAAACAAACAGGGCAGAAGAATGACAAAAATCCTTAGTAGCCTGTAGGTACAACTTTAGAGTTAAGTTGTGCAACAGACGTTCCTTATAAGAAGAAGGATTAGGACAGAGAGAAGGAACAACAATTTCCTGATTAATCTTTCTGTCCAAAACCACCTTAGGGATAAACCCCAACTTAGTATGAAGAACCACCTTATTTATCTGCATAAAAAATAAGGTAAGGCAAATTGCACTGCAAAGTTGAGAGCAGAAGAAAAAGCAATAAGAAACAAAACCTTCCAAGATAACATCTTAATAGCTATGGAATGCATTGGCTCAAACGGAGCCTGCTGCAAATCTCTAAGAACTAGGTTAAGGCTCCAAGGAGGAGCAACCGGTTTAAACACAGGCCTGATACTGACCAGGGCCTGACAAAAAGATTGAACATCTGGCACATCCGCCAGACACTTATGTAAAAGAATAGATAAAGCAGAAATCTGACCTTTCAGAGAACTGACTGACAACCCTTCCTCCCGGCCTTTCTGGAGAAAAGACAAAATTCTAGGACTCCTGACCCTACTCCAAGAGTAGCCCTTCAATTCACACCAAAAAAGGTATTTACGCCATACCTTATGGTAAATTTTACGAGTAACAGGCTTGCGAGCCTGGAGCATGATATCAATAACCGATTCAGAAAACCCACCCTTAGCCAGAACTAAGTATTCAATCTCCAAGCAGTCAGCTTCAGAGAAACGAGATTTGGATGGAGGAAAGGACCCTGATTTAGAAGGTCCTTCCTCAAAGGTAACCTCCAAGGAGGAAGAGCTGACATCGTCACAAGGTCTGCATACCAGATCTTGCAAGGCCAAGCAGAAACTAGAATTACAGATGTTCTCTCCTGTTTGATACGAGCAATGGCTCGTGGAAGGAGCGGGAATGGAGGAAACAGGTATGCTAGACTGAATTCCCAAGGGACCGCCAGAGCATCTATCAGAGTGGCCTGCAGATCTCTTGACCTTGAACCGTACCTTGGAAGCTTGGCATTCTGACGAAACGCCATCAGATCTAACTCTGGCACCCCCAACTTTAGGGTGAGCCTCTAGAACACCTCCAGATGAAGAGCCCACTCCCAGGGATGAAATGTCTGTCTGCTCAGAAAATCCGCCTCCCAGTTGTCCACTCCTGGAATGTGGATATCAGATAGAAAACAATTGTGAGCTTCCGCCCACTGAATAATCCGTGCCACCTCCTTGATGGCTATGGAACTCCGAGTTCCCCCTTGGTGGTTGATGTAAGCCACTGAGGTGATGTTGTCTGTTTGGAACCTGATAAACCGGGGTAAGGAAAATGGAGGCCAAGCCATCAGAGCATTGTAGATCAATCTCAACTCCAAGATGTTTATGGGGAGAACAGACTCCTCCCGAGTCCATAGGCCCTGAGCCTTTAACGAGTCCCATACTGCTGCCCAGCCTAGAAGGCTGGCATCCGTGGTCACAATCACCCAGGAAAGTCTCTGGAAGCATGTGTGTGTGTGAGACAGATGATCCTGAGAAATCCACCATGAGAGAATCTCTTGTCAACTGGTCCAGATCTATCCTCTGAGACAGATCTGAATGATCTTCATTCCATTGTCTGAGCATGCATAATTACAGAGCTCGCAAATGGAATCGAGCAAAGGGAATGATGTCCATGGAAGCGGCCATCAGACCAATTACCTCCATACACTGAGCCACTGATGGCCGAACAGTAGACTGTATATAGAGGCAAGAGGAGAGAAGCTTGGATTTTCTGACCACCATCAGAAAAATTGAAATAGATAGGGAATCTTCGATGGTCCCTAAGAAACAGACCATTGTAGCTGGAACAAGGGAACTCTTCTCCAGATTCAGTTTCCATCTGTGGGAACGTAGAAAAGACAACATGATCTCTGTATGAGAGTTTTCTTGTTGAAAAGATGGTGCCTGAACCAATATGTCGTCCAGATAAGGCGCCATTGCAATTCCCCAAGACCTGACCACTGCCAAGAGAGCCCCCAGAACCTTTGAGAAAATTCTGGGAGCTGTGGCAAGGCCAAACGGAAGAGCAATAAACTGAAAGTGCATTCCTAGAAAAGAAAATCTCAGGAACTGGTGGTGATCCCTTTGGATAGGAACATGAAGATATGTGTCCTTCAGGTCTATGGTCATCATGAACTGACCTTCTTGGACCAAGGGAAAAATGGAATGAATGGTTTCCATTTTGAAGGATGTAACCCTGAGAAACCTGTTGAGACACTTTAGGTCTAAAATGGGTCAGAATGTTCCCTCTTTTTTGGGAACCACAAACGGGTTTGAATAAAATCCCAGACCTTGTTCTCTTACTGTAACTGGAACAATCACTCCCAGGGAGGAAAGGTCCTGAACACACTGTAAGAATGCCTCTCTTTTTACCTAATCCACAATTAACCTTGAGAGGAGAAATCTGCCCTTGGGAGGACGAGATTTTAATTATATTTTGTAACCCTGAGATACTATGTCCACAGCCCAAGGATCTGGGACATCTCGTATCCACGCTTGAGAAAAAAGGGAAAGTCTGCCCCCCACCTGATCCGATCCTGATCTGGGGGCAGATCCTTCATGCTGACTTAGTCTTAGCTGAGGGTTTCTTTGATTGCTTCCCCTTGTTCCAAGACTGATTGGGTCTCTAAGAAGACTTGGACTGCTCCTGCTTAGAGGAGGAAGAGGAAGGCTTTGTACCTTTGAAGTTACGAAAGGAACGGAAATTACTTTGACGTCCTTTAGGTCTATTCTTCTTGTCTTGCGGTAGAAAGGACCCCTTTCCACCCGTAATTTCAGAAATTATTTCTGCCAGACCAGGACCAAACAAGGTCTTACCTTTATAAGGCAGCGACAGAAGCTTGGACTTGGAGGTAATATCAGCTGACCACAATTTTAGCCACAGAGCCCTATGGGCTAGAACAGTGAAGCTAGACATATTGGCTTCCAGTCTAATAACTTGCAGTTGACTAGTTTGAGAGCCTTAATCATATCTTGTATCTCCCCCAGCGGAGTCTCTTCTAAAATCAATTCAGACAAAACATTGCACCAATAAGATGCTGCACTTGCTACTGTGGCAATACAAACTGCAGGTTACCATTGAAGACATTGATGAATATATATCTTCTTTTAATAAGCCTCCAGCTTTTTGTCCATGGGATCCTTAAAGGAACAGCTATCCTCAATAGGGATTGTAGTTCTCTTAGCTAGGGTAGCCACTTCTACCTTAGGCACCATACACCATGAATCTCGAATGGAGTCAGCAACAGGAAACATCTTTTTAAAGACGGGAGACAGGGAGAAAGGTATCCCCGGCTTCTTCCATTCCTGTGTAATAATCTCCGTCACACGGTCTGGAACAGGAAACACTTCCACAGAGGAAGGATCATCATAGTTTTTGTTAAGCTTACTAGATTTCTTACGGTTGACAGCGACAGGAGAGTCAAAGTCGTCCAAAGTAGCCAGTACCACCTTTAATAGTAAACAAAGGTGATCAAGCTTAAATCTGAAGTTTACTTCTTCAGCATCAGACAAAGGAATTATACTGTCCGAATCTGAGATTTCACCCTTAGAGGCTACTGAGGTATCCTTCTCATCAGACTTATGAGGGAGGGCAATCTCCGTAGCAGCAGACAGGACAGACATACTCTGAATTTTTTTTAGATTTCCTCTTGCACTTCCCCATCATGGGAAAAGCAGATAAAGCCGCTGATACCGCAGAGGATATCTGTGCAGCTAAATCTGATGGCAAATAAACTCCTCCAGGAGGCTGAGAGGAACTGCAGGGCACTGTATGTGAAGCCGTGGAGGCTTGGGACGTTAGAGGAGAAAGCTGTGGCATTTCCTGAACAGCATCATCCTTAGAGACATTAGGCTCAGAAACAAAAAGTTTACATTTCAAAGTCTTTTCTAAACATGAAGAACAAAATTGCATAGGTAACACAATTTGGGCCTTAAGACACAATAAACATTTATGCATATGAGCAGACTCCTGTTCCATGTCCATAGGTAAAAGAATTCCCAATAATTAAAGGAATGACTGATATATGAAAATGACACTGTCACTTTAAGAGAAAAAAAAACTTTTAATCTCCTCAGAGCAATATTCAAAACAAATAAAAAGGCGCATCTACACCTCATGCAGACTGAGGTGCCCTACCTTAATCTTCAATTCCCAAATTGTTAGGCAAGCAGCTGTATGATGATCGAAAAAACGATCCGACACCAAGAAGCTGTCCAAAATGACGCCACTCTGCTCAGGAACTCAGTCAGGTGAGGGAGGGGTCACATGACCAGGAGAAAAAGAAACTGCGCAGCAATAACTTAAAGCGCGCGTTTCTAGCAGCAACTGCCTAGTAAAAACTTTATACAACGGGGGGCGTGTCCGAACTGCGACTGTGGACGGTCGCATCTTCTTAGTGCTCTTGCTGAATATCTAACAAACCGCCGGTGTAGGATAATCAACACAGTGAACGGACATATAAAGTGACCAGCACTACTGGGCTAGTGGATGGAACATAACAACACATATTAGTCGCTGTATTTGTGAAGCTGGAGCACAAGATTGGGCAGTAAAGGTCTGGAGCGGCAGCTCACGACAGGCACCGGTATCCCCCTCAGTCTTCCGAGGTTTCTAGTCAGGACTGGTCACAGAAAGAACATTTACAATTTCACAGCTCAGTGACGCAAGCAGGATCTTTTTATTGCAGAGAGCCTAAAACTACCGGACATTTGCCACTACGCAACAAACATGTCTGCCGAGAAAGATTCTAGCTGCATGTCTCGTTTAGATGACATCTTAGAAAAAATAGAACCCCCGCTTTAAAGACCTAATACAGAGGGCTCCATGGGACTTCCTAATAACATTGCAGCTGTCTGAGACTGACACAAGGAATAAGCTGGAAACGGCAGAGGTGATATACAGGGGGGATGGGGCCGCAGCAAATGGCGCCCACGTGGTCTCCTCCACCCTGCGAGGGAAAGAGATCAACACTAGTAAAGTAACACCTTTGCAAGTCTCACCACGAGTGCATCTGTCTCGGGCGATGACTAGACCACCTATGATCCACTTACATCAAAATGCCGACTCGATTCAATATGATGATCCGCTGTCTCAGCAAAAGCAAGCCGACAGTGCACGCCATGTTATAGCTTTTAAACATCCTAGGAAGCTCAATACCTCAAACTGTGTTATACCGAAGTCTGGTGCACTTCGCATGAAGGAAAGGTCTAGCTGGGAGAATAAAGGAAAAGTCCGATTCATCACACCTTCGGATAATACACCATGCACAACATCTGAGAATTTACATTTGCAGGTGGCCGTGTCTCATCACTCAGATGACGGGAACTCTAATAATCAGTATAGTAGGGGCTACTGCCGGGACTTCATGAAGCCAGACTGAGGAAAGTTTGGTACTGTCATATATGTTCTAACACTGTTGGCCCAAATATGTTAATTGTTTCTCAATGATGTGTTTTTCTTATAAAGAGCGTGTTTGTTTAAAAGATATTAGAGTATGTTTAGATCTCAGCACTTCCCTGCTTTTCTAAATTCTGAATAATCTGGCTTTAGGCATTCCTGGTGTTTTTTTATATAAAGTACAGACAGGTTTTGGATGTATGTACACACCAACAATCTGTAAGAGGCACAGTAACAACATTAATGCCCTTTTATAATTAATATGTTTCTTGTGGGGTTTAGTGGGTGGCCCCTAGAGGGACATAGTTTTATACTTGTAAAAAAGGGATCTATACTATGTATGTAGCCTCAGTTCTTGGAAGGAAAAGGTTAACAAGGTGGGTCCCCCCAAGGTGGTCTGCGGCCGGGGCCGAGGTTGGGGAACCAAGTATCTACCATTAAAGACAACAACAAGAACTAAGCCTTAAAAGAAGGTTTTAAATTGTGTGTAATGTGTGTTGTAAATCAGGGTCTGTACCATATTTGTATGTTCAGAGAGGGATGTCTGACAATCTGTTAAGAATCTATATTTTTAGCCGCTCAGGACATCTCATTTAGATTATATTTTCAGGGAAATAATTATTTATCTGTTTTGCCAAGTTTTGCAGTTTCTAGTTTATATATGACAGCTGCTCACTTTTGCGTGATATGTGTTATTATAGCAACCAGTCCTGACTCATGCATCTATCACAATTTTTAGGAAACAAGTAGTTTCTTCATTTTATGTTTAATTTTCAAAGGATGCAGTTTGTTTGTTTTTCTTTGTAATCTTTTATTTTTGATGCATACATAACATTAACCCCCTTGGTCTCAATTAATCATCAGAAAAGGTCCAAGAGAGATCTGTATTGCTGTATGGGGGGACTGAAAGCATAAAAAAAAAGAGGAGGATTTTCAATATTTTTGTACATTCATAGTCAGACATGACATGATCATCTGCTGTATTATATTCACTATCTAAAATGTCTGTATCTCTTTTCTTCAATAAAAAATTAAAACATAAAAAAAAAGGTTAATCTTAAAAAGTCAAGTTACTCCTTAAAAAAAAAAAAAAACTTTATACAACAAAGTAGAGCCCAACAATCACATTTCCTAATAAATAAAAGTCCCAATAAACTGAAACTTTTATATAGAAAGCCCCAGAGAAAACATTCCATAACCGCATGAAAAGTTAACCCCATAGTCTCCACACATACATAAAGTGCCTGCACCCTGCCCAGATCAATCCTTCGTAAAGGATTGACTATGTCCCAATAATTACTGCAGGAAAAGATTCTCAAGTGCAAGTCTCCAATACCTAAAAGACAAAAGCACTTACCTGCAAATCCAGCTGTCCGGCAGGAAGACAGCTCAAAAGGCATGACAGGACACATACTCCTATCAGAGACCTGCATAAAAAGAAAGAACAGATTAACCAACTCTGGCTTTCTATACCAAGGGCAGTAGACATGTTAGAAAACTAAGCAAGGACTACCTCACAACTTTCTAACTGCTTAAAAGCCACCACTACTCTTACTCAAGAGATTGACATGGACACAGCTAAACCCATAACCTTGCTTGCAGGGAAAAGTAGCTGAAAAAGGAATCCATTCTTCAGACACCGAACTTTATCTCCATTGACAGAGGCAAAGAGAATGACTGGGGGTTATGGGTAAGGGAAGTGACACTTAACAGCTTGCTGTGGTGCTCTTTGCTTCCTTCTGCTGGCCAGGAGTGAATATCCCACTTGTAATTGGAATGACGTTGTGGACTCTCCATGTCTTAGGAAAGAAAAGGAGAATATTAAGTTAAAATCCCAAAAGAAAAGAATATGTAGCAAAAGGAGGTCTTTTAAGTTTAATAGACTTCATGAGTCTTCAGACTGATATATGTTGACCTATAGGGGAGTTATTAAACAAGAGAAAGAGAAGGCCAGGATTGAAAAACAGAGAATATTAAGTTAACATCGCAAAATAAAGAATCTGTAGCAGAAAGAGGTCTTTTAAGTTTAATAGACTTCATGAGTCTACAGACTGAAATATGTTGACCTATAGGGGAGTTATTTAACAATTCATGACCAGTCGAAATAGCCAATCTATATACATTTATAGACCTATAAGCTAAACCTGACTCGAATAAAGAGGTAAGAAAATGTAAAATTTCAGTTAAACGAGCTGACAAGGGATCCAAAAGTCTTTGATGGCACCAGCTAGACCATTTAGACCATGAGAATAAATAACATTTCCTAGTGCCTGTAACCCTGGAATCTTGTAATAACGATTTAGCTGATGATGAAAGACCTTTGGAAGCCCAGGATCCCCTGAAATTGTCTATGCAATAAGTTGAAGATAACCTTGAAGTACTAGGTCGTGAAAATCTTAGTTTGGGGTGTATATGAGGAAAGGAACTAGAGGAAACAGGATTGGCAATTAAAATTATATTTCTAATAGGGAAGGGTACCATGACTGGGTCGGCCAAAAGGGAGATATCAGAATTAGGGAGATCTTGTTCCTCCTGTCAGCTCCTGATGACATTCAGCACTCACAAGAATCATTGAGAACAGAGGAAAGGCATAAGCTCCCTGAAGGGACCAGTTCTGGAGAAAAGCATCTATGGCTAGAGCCTCTGGATCCGGACGCCAACTGTAAAAGGGAAGAATTTGATAATTTCAACGAGAAGCAAATAAATCTATGGAGAAATGACCTCTGATAGATTGTAAAGTCTGAAAAAGATCTGGATGTAATTTCCAATCACTTGAGTCTGTGATATAACGGGAACCCCAATCTGCTGCAGAATTGGAGAGACCTGGAATATATTTTGCTCAAATAGAAATATTGTTCTGAAGACATTGATGTATAAAAGTCTTTGTGATATTTGACAATTGTTTGGAATTAGTTCCACCTAGAGGATTCAGATATTCTGCATGGGACCATTTACCCCAGTTATTTGAGAACCGCATCTGGCACCCCAACCAGAATTGCTTGCATCTGTTTCTATTATAATATCTGGTGCTTTTCCAAATATATCTTTGCTATTAATTCCATGCTTCTATATTGGAAAGCCACCAGCTCAAATCTTGTCTGGCTACTTCTGATAAAGAAATTTTGTGAAAATATAAAAAACCCATCCTTAAATAGTACATTTTTAATCTCTGCAGGGCTCTGAAATGTAAGGGTGCTGGGAATATTGCTTGAATCAATTTGAAGAAAGAAGTCCCACAATTCGAGAAATAGTCCGAATAGGGTACAAATTTTTCTTCAGAAGATTTGAAATGTCTAATTTTATCTTTTTTATTTTCTCTGAGGGTAAACAGAGTTGATAAAGTTGTATCTATTAAAAAACCTAGAAAAACAAACTTTTGAGAGGGCAAAAGAACTGATTTTTTTTAATTGATTAGGAAACCAAAATTCTTTAGAATATTGATTGTTATTTCTAAGTGTAATAAAAGAAGAGAAGGATCCTGATTCATAAGGAGTATGTATTCTAAATAAATAATCAAACAAATACCTCGCAACCTTAACCAGGCTACTACAGGTTTTAAATTTTTTTGTAAAAGCCCAAGGGGATGAAGAAGGACCAAACGTGAGACAAGTACATTGCCAAATAGAATCTTTCTAAATAAAGCAGAGAAATTTGCGATGAGAATGATGAATGGGGACTGTTAGATAAGCATCTGTTAGGTCTAGTCTCACTAACCAGTCTATGTCCATAAACAATCTCTCAGAAGAATGCCCTCCATCTTGAAATGATTGTAAGAAAGGAGACATTCAGATTTCTGAGATTTATCACAGGACGGAGAGAAACTGCTTTTTATGAAGTACATATTGCTTAGAAATGAATCTATTGAATCTGGAGTAAGTTCTATAGCTTGTTTTAGATGGAGATTTAAGATTTCCTGATCTAATAGTTTTGTGTCTATTTCTGAAAAAATAATTGGATTTGGGGGATATTTTTTAAACGGAGGGTACAAGAAATCTAGGAGAAAACTTGATATGGTCTGTAATACCCAAGAATCTGACGTTATTGAAGACCAGTTTTTTATAAAGAGGTATAATCTGCCCCCAACTTTATGAGGGAAAACATTTGTGTTGTGTAAAGAAAATCTTATTACCTGTGTAGTGGTTCACACCTTTTTCACTCAT
This sequence comes from Bombina bombina, assembly GCF_027579735.1. Lineage (NCBI taxonomy): Eukaryota > Metazoa > Chordata > Amphibia > Anura > Bombinatoridae > Bombina > Bombina bombina. The sequence continues at coordinate 646,596,960 of NC_069504.1, forward strand.
AAGGTCTGTGATGATAGCAGGATGTGATGTCACTAGCATGTGGGCGGGGCTTAGGTCCGGTGTCTGTGTCACAGTTAGTTTAGTACAATCAACCTGTCTGGATGTGTATTGCTATGCTCTGTAATAAAATAGAGTTGTACCATCATTGCTGTGTCCTGCATATGTCCTGCATCTCATGACATGGTGTCAGAAGTTCTGGACTACGCTTCTGTTTCTGATGATGACGATGTCAAAGTTTACCCCACCTGAGCCTTTTGACTTTTCTCAGCCTGCAGCTTGGCCCACATGGCGTCAGCGGTTTCAGCGCTTCAGGATTGCATCCAAACTGAACAAGGAGAGTGGTGAAGTACAAGTTAATTCTCTTTTATATTCTATGGGGAAAGATGTAGAGCCAGTGTTCAATGCTTTTACTTTCCAAGAAGGGGACGAAGTTAACTTTGATATAGTTATGGATAAACTCAGTGCCCACTTTGTGCCCAAAAGAAATGTGATTCATGAGAGAGCTTGTTTTCACAAACGTAATCAGCGTGTGGGAGAATCTGTGGAGTCATTTGTGCGCAGCCTGTATGAATTAGCTGAATTCTGTGAGTTTGGTGTTGCTAAAGAAGAGCAAATCAGAGACAGAATAGTTATTGGAATTGCAGATGCTGAAGTCTCCCTGAAGCTGCAGTTAGAGCCTGATTTAACGTTAGACGGGGCTATTAGGATGGCCCGCCAGAGTGAACTGGTGAAAAAGCAAAGTGCTGATCTGAGGTCTGAGAGTATTGTGGATGAAGTGCAACAGTCTAGGAAAATTACTAGTGAAAGGCACAGTGTGAGCGGTAGATCTAAAGTACTGGAAAGGCCTAGAAGTGGATGGGCGCAACATGGCCGATGCACACGGTGCTACCGGGCTCATGATCAGAGTGCTATATGCCCGGCCAGAGATAAAAGATGCAGAAAATGTAACAGAATAGGCCATTTTGAAGTGGTGTGTAAAATTGAATACATTAAGGAGATGCAGGTGGACAGTGACCAGGAGGGTCAGGAAGTGTCTTTTGTGGGGTCTGTTGTGGAACGGACAAGCTCAGAGGAAGATTGGAAAGTTACCTTTACTGTAATGGGAGCCAATGTTGATTTTAAGATTGACACAGGAGCTGATATCACTGTAATGTCTTTTGCTGAATTTATGAAACTGCCTCGACAGCCCCAGCTGGCGAAGGTTACTACAAATGTTCATAGTCCTGGTGGCCGCATTGATTGTGTGGGGAAATTTCTTGCCAGCTGTGAGTACAAACAAAGGAAGTTCACCATGTGGGTGCATGTGATCCGAGGTCAGTGTGTTAACAGTTTATTGAGCAGAAAAGCAGCCTGTGACTTGGGCCTCGTGGCCAGAGTGAATGAGATCTCTGAAGATATGTTTGGCGAGTTGGGCCTACTGAGCTGCAAACCTGTCCGTATAGCACTTAAAAGTGACGCAGTCCCGTACAGTATTTCTACTCCTCGTAGAATTCCGTTCCCGCTCATGCCTCAAGTGGAGAAAGAGCTCATGCGCATGAAGTCTATGGGGGTTATTGAAGAGGTTGTTGAAGCAACTGATTGGTGTGCCCCCATTGTTCCAGTTGCAAAGAAAAACGGAAAGGTGCGCATCTGTGTGGACCTGAAAAGGTTGAATGAGGCAGTGAAGAGGGAGAGATTTGTGCTGCCGACACTGGAAGATATAGCCCCGAAGTTGGCTGGGGCGAAGTTCTTTTCCACATTAGACGCTTCTAGCGGCTTTTGGCAGATCCCCCTGGATCCAAAGTGCCGCAAACTGACTACCTTTATCACTCCGGTAGGTCGGTTCTGTTTCTGCAGACTTCCCTTTGGGATATCCTCCGCTCCTGAGATCTTTCAGAGGGAAATGAGTTCTCTCCTGAGTGGCCACGTGGGCACAGCAGTCGTCATGGACGACATTCTAGTGTATGGGTCTACAGTGGAGGAGCATGATCAGCGTTTGAGTTGTGTGCTGCAGGCTATCAAAGAGTCTGGGCTGAAGCTGAATAAAGAAAAATGTCATTTTAGGAAAACTGAATTATGCTACTTTGGGCATATCATCAACGGGGATGGCATCAAGCCGGACCCCGAGAAAATTCGGGCTATCGAACAGATGAAAAGCCCTTCTGATGTACATGAGCTGAGACAGATATTGGGCCTTGTAAATTACGTGGGCAAGTTTCTTCCAGATTTATCTACAGTTTTGCACCCTATCACGGAGTTGCTTAAGAAAGATGTTGCCTGGGTCTGGGGACCCTCACAAGAAAAAGCGTTCCTGCATGCTAAGTCCCTGCTGGGGTCTGCCCCAGTGCTGGGGTTCTACGACCCTTCAAAAAAGACTGTGGTTAGTGCTGATGCAAGCAGTTATGGGTTGGGGGCTGCACTCCTGCAGCTGAATGACAACAAACTACAGCCCATCGCCTACTGTTCCCGCACACTGACGGCTGCGGAGTCAAAATACGCTCAAATTGAGAAAGAGTGCCTGGCTGCAGTTTGGGCCTGTGAGCGCTTTCAGCGTTATCTAGTGGGTTTGGAGAAATTTAGTCTGGAAACTGACCACAAACCGCTAGTCCCTCTTATCAATTCTTATGACATCGACAAAACACCCTTGAGATGCCAGAGACTTTTAATGAGACTACTCAGGTTCAATGTTCAGGCAGTGCATGTGCCGGGGAAGCAGCTGGTTGTGGCAGATACACTGTCCAGGCTCCCGCTGGCTGCTGCTGAAGAATCCTCCACAGAGTCGGATGTAAAAGTGTATGTTGATTCAGTTCTGGCCTCTAAGTCCATTTCTTCAAGGAAACTGGAAGAGATAAAGAAAGAGACATATTTGGACACAGATCTGCAAGAAGTTATAAGGTACATAAGAGATGGCTGGCCCGAGAGCCGGGCAGCCTGGATGTCTTTAAATGCTTACCAGCCAGAGAGGTCGCAGCTCACGGAGCTGGAGGGGTTGGTGCTGTTCCAAGACCGTATTGTAATTCCTGTCAGCATGAGGAAGGAGATGTTAAACAGGATTCACGATGGCCACTTAGGCATTACAAAGTGCAGAGAAAGAGCAGCTACAGCTGTGTGGTGGCCTGGGATCAGCTCCGACATTGCAAATCACGTGTCTAAATGTGCCTTTTGCCGGGAACGCCGGCCTACTCAGAGAAGGGAGCCCTTAATGTCTACTCCGCTGCCTGCGGGGCCGTGGCAGAAAATAGCTGCTGATTTGTGCGAACTGCACGGGAAAAAGTTTCTTGTTGTTATCGACTACTATTCCAGGTATTTGGAAATAGCACCCCTGAATGATATCACAAGTCAGGCCGTTATCATTCGCCTGAAGAGCTTGTTCGCCCGCTGGGGCATTCCAATGGAGCTGGTGAGCGATAATGGCATGCAGTTCGCTTCTACAGAGTTCAGTGCTTTCAGCAGGGAATATGATTTTGTACATTCCACGTCAAGTCCACATTATCCGCAGGCCAACGGAATGGCTGAAAGGGCAGTTCAAACAACAAAATTCATTCTAAAGCAATCTGAACCGTACCTAGCCCTCTTGTCATACAGGGCAACGCCCATTCAAGCCACCGGGTTTAGCCCGGCACAGCTGATGCTAGGACGCCAGATTCGCACCACTTTACCCTCAGTGGGTGTCTTCAAGCCGCCTGGCCCTGTTCCTCGGGACGAAGTCCTTAGGAGGGATGAAGAGGCCAAAAAGGGTTATCGTTTCTTCTACGACAGGAGACATTCTGTCAGGCCTTTACAGGAACTGAAAGCGGGCCAAAGTGTCAGAATTAAACTGGATGATGAGAAGAAATGGAAGACGCCTGCTACGGTAGTGGGCCGCTCTCCAGAACCAAGGTCTTACACAGTCCTTACAGAGGGAGGGACGGTTACACGCCGTAACCGAAGACATCTTCAGCCTGTACCTGAGAGTCTGGAACCGGATACCTCAGTACCACCGCCGGTGGGATCCCCTGTTCTAAGAGAGGTGCCTTCCCCTCAGCAAGATCATAGCGGGGATATATCTTTGCCTCCAGCAGACTCTTGTTCACCATCTTCTGTATCAGAGGACAGTTCATGCAAAGTTACATCAAGCGGAAGAGTGGTGAGGCTTCCGGCCCGATACAGGGACTGACTTTAGCTAGAACAGTGACCGGAAGTATGGGCAGAATAATCCCATGGTCACTGTGGACTAGGGTAGTCTACCCCGATGTCCAAGTCAGGATGTAATTTATTTGTTCATGTTTTCTAATCTATCTGTTTTTATAATGTTCTAAAACAAAATGTTGTTGTATACCCTGTTGGTGTACCTTGTTATTTAATATATGCGAATGTATGCTTTGTCTTTGAAAAAGGGGAAGATGTGATGATAGCAGGATGTGATGTCACTAGCATGTGGGCGGGGCTTAGGTCCGGTGTCTGTGTCGCAGTTAGTTTAGTACAATCAACCTGTCTGGATGTGTATTGCTATGCTCTGTAATAAAATAGAGTTGTACCATCATTGCTGTGTCCTGCATATGTCCTGCATCTCATGACAAGGTCTTAAAGCACAGTTCTATTGAAATATGATTTTCAAGCACTGACCTTTAATAGTATACCAGTGAAACAGGTCTCATTTCTTATAAAGATTTGAGAGAGAGAATATTGTTTTAAAATACATTTTTATTATGCAGAAAAATTAGCTTACAGAAGTAATAAAAAAATGAAATTTATTTAAAGGGACAGTCTAGGCCAACATAAACTTTCATGATTCAAATAGGGCCTGTATTTTTAAATAATTTTCCAATTTACTTTTATCACTAATTTTGCTTTGTTCTCTTGGTATTCTTAGTTGAAAGCTTAACCTACGAGGTTCATATGCTAATTTCTTAGACCTTGAAACCCACCTCTTTTCAGAATGCATTTAACAGTTTTTTACCACTAGAGGGTGTTAATTCACGTATTTCATATAGATAACACTGTGCTCGTGCACGTGAAGTTATCTGGGAGCAGGCACTGATTGGCTAAACTGCAAGTCTGTCAAAAGAACTGAAATAAAGGGGCAGTTTGCAGAGGCTTAGATACAAGATAATCACAGAGGTTAAAAGTATATTAATATAACTGCGTTGGGTATGCAAAACTGGGGAATGGGTAATAAAGGGATTATCTATCTTTTAAAACAATAAAAATTCTGGTGTAGACAGTCCCTTTAAAATCCATTATACATACACAGAGTTAAATTGAATTTATAAAGCTTGCTTATATTAATAATTGTTTACATACCACTCAAAATGACTATTTTTTTAGATGCTCTAGAATAACCTGTCAGATTCACCTGCCTACTGTTTACAACGAGGTGCAAACTTATTAGTGTTTATCTATTGTTTTCATTTTATATTTCATTTTAGCATCAACATAAAGGCAACAAATCTTATCTCTCTTTCTAGCATCACCATTTTTGACAATAACAGCTTGGCCTTGAAAACATGTTATACAAGAATTAGACATACGCACTTTTATTTATTGAATTATATACATGAATCCTCCATTTTAGGATTTGCTAATACAAGGTTAAATAAACCTCCATTTTAGTATTAGCAAAAAAAAAAATCAAACAACATCACTTGATAGCATTTGAATTTCACTAAACACATTTAAAAATCTTGTATTGCAGAACAACTTATAAACACATTTATTAAAGAATGTAAAATGATTTGTATTTAGTAGCTGTGAGAGTCTTTCTAAAGAATGTAATTCTAACTGATGGCATAGCTTTGTACTCAAATAGACATAGTACAAAAAAAAAACTTTATTGCAATGTTGTCTGTGAAACATTTTTCCAGCAGATAAAAAGCAAACATTTAATGCAATAAATACACAGATTGCAGCCAGTCTATTACACCTGTAAATGGTCTTGGATGAGATCTGGATCTTGAAATTCTTGATTCCATGAACGAGATCTCGTGGAAAAGAAATTTGTGAGGGAAGGGTTTGGAGGTGGGAAAGACTGAAATTGAGGCCTATTACTGAAATAGGGGCGACTCGTAAAGCGACCTCTTCCTTTCCCAGCCCAGTCAAAAACACGATTTGGTTGAGTGTAAAAGATTTCCTTTGTATAAGTTTTAACTTTGTTTAATGAATTAAAGGTGTTAACATATAAATTTAGCTCTTTTAAACCCAAATCTAAAAAAAAGTAATCCCTCAGCCTAAGGCCCGATTTCAGTAGGGGCAAAATCTGAAATAGCTTTGTTAACAATTGTCTCTTCAGACAATTCAATTTTTTTTTTTTGTTGGACCCAAGGTATCTAGGAATTTATCCTGACATACTTTTAGAAACCTGTCAGGGCCTTTTTAAAAATTAAAATTCTTATTACCCACAAATTTAACTATATTTGCTTAAATTTCTGGGGTAACAGATGTTTTGTAAAGTAAATTGAGTTGTGAGAATTCTGCCTTTAGGGTAGATCTTGCTTTATTTGATAGGGATTTTCTCATGTAATGGTCTAGAAACTTAGCTACCCTCTTGGAAGGCCTCCAATTAGAGGAGTGAGGGTGTTGAAGGTCTTCTGGCTCTAAATATTCTATTCCCTCATTATCAAGCAGTTTAACTTTTGATAGTTTATTAGATTTTTTGTTTTTTTTAAATCTTTTTATTTTTGGTGAATAATCAAATGATGAATTATCAGAAAATTGTGGGGTATAGAGTGCCAAGAATTATTATCAGTATCCATATTGGAGTCCGAAGACTCAAATGTAGATACTAACAGGCCCATTTATCAAGCTCCGTATGGAGCTTGAAGGGCCGTGTTTCTGGCGAGTCTGAAGACTCGCCAGAAACACAAGTTATGAAGCAGCGGTCTAAAGACCGCTGCTCCATAACCCTGTCCGCCTGCTCTGAGCAGGCGGACAGAAATCGCCGGAAATCAACCTGATCGAATACGATCGGGTTGATTGACACCTCCCTGCTGGCGGCCGATTGGCCGCGAGTCAGCAGGGGGCGGCGTTGCACCAGCAGCTCTTGTGAGATGCTGGTGCAATGTTAAATGCGGAGAGCGTATTGCTCTCCGCATTTAGCGAGGTCTTGCGGACCTGATCCGCAGTGTCGGATCAGGTCCGCAAGCCCTTTGATAAATGGGCCCCTAAGTCTATCTTTCTCTTACCAGCACATTTTTTAGGAGCAATATTCTCAGAATCTGAATCTGAAGAAGATGACAGATTAATTAAATTACGAGAATGAACGCTTAATAATACATTTTTAAATGTTTTGGATAAATGTTTTTTCTTTTGGGTAGCTTTTCTGGGTGAACCAGAATTTTTATTGACAGATTTAATAACTGTCTGAAATTGATCTTTTAATTCTTTTATAGAATTATCTATCATATTTTTAACTGATTCCTCAGGTAAGGAATGAGAACCTTCTTGAGACATCATAAATAAATAATTAATTAATAAATAATTAATAACTAAAGTGGGTTAATAAAATTATTAAAATACTAAAGAAACAGGACAAATAACTAAATGTATAGAAACGATTATAACCTAAAGGATTGTAAATCAAACAACAAACTATGCTAATGAGTACTATAACATTTTTTAAAATTAGAAGCTAATTGTAGCGATATATGTGGGAGTGAACAGTGAGGTAAGAAGATGAGCAGGAATGACATTTTCCTCAGGCAGAAAGAAAAAGCCAACTGCGTCACAGGGGGCTTGGTCGCGAGACCGAGAAGCAGGAAATGGCGGACAGGAGAAGAAATTAATGCCAAAGAAAAAATATCTACAAAACAGAGGTAAGACTTGAGAGCTCAGAGATAGAAGATCCAAAAGACATCAAGACAAAACAGGTAGTACAAACGAAAAAGAAACTTAAATGGACAGTCTACACTAGAATTTGTATTGTTTAAAAAGATAGATAATCCCTTTCTTATCCATTCCCTAGTTTTGCATAACCAACACAGTTTTATAAATATACTTTTTATCTCTGTGATTACCTTGTATCTAAGCCTCTGCAAACTGCCCCCTTATTTCAGTTCTTTTGACAGACATCCATTTTAGCCAATCAGAGCTGGCTCACCTGAACTCCACGTGTGTGAGCACAATGTTATCTATATGACACACATGAACTAACACCCTCTAGTGGAGAAAAACTGTCAAAATGCCCTGAGAGAAGAGGTGGCTTTCAAGGGCTTAGAAATTAGCATATGAACCTCCTAGGTTTAGCTTTCAACTAAGAATACCAAAAGAACAAAGCAAAATTGGTGATAAAAGTAAATTGGAAAATTGTTTCAAATTACATTCTCTATCTGAATCATGCAAGTTTATTTTAAGCTAGACTGTCCCTTTAAATGTAGAAAAAACAAAGAAAAATAAAATAAAATAAAAATTATTGGAAACAAAATATTTATTTGGGAAATAAAGTATAATGAGAAAGAAAACAATGTTAAGAAGAGGAAATTACAAATTTAAAATTACGAGTTATAAAATAGGGAGGATTATAAATCTACCAAATTGATCTCACAAATATTATACTTATCTTATGAGCAGCAAAGAGAAAAGAGGCAGTTGGGATACATTGTGGACAGTTTGTAACAGAATGAACTTTTCTGATTGGTCTGCTTTAGATCACAGCATCCAGGGTTGTTTTTCATTGGTCACTTTATTAATTTCTATTGTTTCTATGCTAAATATTTAAATTATTTACTGTTACCTTGAATGGCTGTTGAGCAGTAAAGGAAAAGGTTATGCAAATTATGGCCTAGATTTGGAGTTTGGCGTTAGCCGTGAAAACCAGCGTTAGAGGCTCCTAACGCTGGTTTTAGGCTACCTCCGGTATTTGGAGTCACTCAAAATAGGGTCTAACGCTCACTTTTCAGCCGCGACTTTTCCATACCGCAGATCCCCTTACGTAAATTGCGTATCCTATCTTTTCAATGGGATTTTTCTAACTCCGGTATTTAGAGTCGTGTCTGAAGTGAGCGTTAGAACTCTAACGACAAAACTCCAGCCGCAGGAAAAAAGTCAGTAGTTAAGAGCTTTCTGGGCTAACGCCGGTTTATAAAGCTCTTAACTACTGTACTCTAAAGTACACTAACACCCATAAACTACCTATGTACCCCTAAACCGAGGTCCCCCCACATCGCCGACACTCGATTAAATTTTTTTAACCCCTAATCTGCCAACCGCCACCTACGTTATACTTATGTACCCCTAATCTGCTGCCCCTAACACCGCCGACCCCTATATTATATTTATTAACCCCTAACCTGCCCCCCACAACGTCGCAGCCAGCTACCTACAATAATTAACCCCTAATCTGCCGACCGCAAAGCGCCGCCACCTACGTTATACTTATGTACCCCTAATCTGCTGCCCCTAACACCGCCGACCCCTATATTATATTTATTAACCCCTAATCTGCCCCCCTCAACGTCGCCTCCACCTGCCTACACTTATTAACCCCTAATCTGCCGAGCGGACCGCACCGCTATTATTATAAAGTTATTAACCCCTAATCCGCCTCACTAACCCTATAATAAATAGTATTAACCCCTAATCTGCCCTCCCTAACATCGCCGACACCTAACTTCAAACATTAACCCCTAATCTGCCGACTGGAGCTCACCGCTATTCTAATAAATGTATTAACCCCTAAAGCTAAGTCTAACCCTAACACTAACACCCCCCTAAGTTAAATATAATTTAAATCTAACGAAATAAATTAACTTTTATTAAATAAATTATTCCTATTTAAAGCTAAATACTTACCTGTAAAATAAATCCTAATATAGCTACAATATAAATTATAATTATATTATAGCTATTTTAGGATTAATATTTATTTTACAGGTAACTTTGTATTTATTTTAACCAGGTACAATAGCTATTAAATAGTTAAGAACTATTTAATAGCTAAAATAGTTAAAATAATTACAAAATTACCTGTAAAATAAATCCTAACCTAAGTTACAATTAAACCTAACACTACACTATCAATAAATTAATTAAATAAACTACCTACAATTACCTACAATTAACCTAACACTACACTATCAATAAATTAATTAAATAAAATTCCTACAAATAAATACAATTAAATAAACTTGCTAAAGTACAAAAAATAAAAAAGAACTAAGTTACAAAAAATAAAAAAATATTTACAAGCATAAGAAAAATATTACAACAAAAAAATGCCCTACCCTATTCTAAATTACTAAAGTTCAAAGCTCTTTTACCTTACCAGCCCTGAACAGGGCCCTTTGCGGGGCATGCCACAAGACGTTCAGCTCTTTTGCCTGTAAAAAAAAACATACAATACCCAAGCCCCCCAACATTACAACCCACCACCCACATACCCTTAATCTAACCCAAACCCCCCTTAAATAAACCTAACACTAAGCCCCTGAAGATCTTCCTACCTTGTCTTCACCTCACCGGGTTCACCGATCTGTCCAGAAGAGCTCCTCCGATGTCCTGATCCAAGCCCAAGCGGGGGGCTGAAGAGGTCCATGATCTGGCTGAAGTCTTCATCCAAGCGGGGCAGAAGAGATCTTCCATCCGATTGAAGTCTTCATCCAAGCGGGATCTTCTATGGTCATCCATCCGGAGCGGAGCTGCAGGATCCTGAAGACCTCCGACGCGGAACATCCATCCTGGCCGACGACTGAACGACGAATGACGGTTCCTTTAAATGACGTCATCCAAGATGGCGTCCCTCGAATTCCGATTGGCTGATAGGATTCTATCAGACAATCGGAATTAAGGTAGGAATATTCTGATTGGCTGATGGAGTCAGCCAATCAGAATCAAGTTCAATCCGATTGGCTGATCCGATCAGCCAATCAGATTGAGCTTGCATTCTATTGGCTGATCGGAACAGCCAATAGAATGCGAGCTCAATCTGATTGGCTGATTGGATCAGCCAATCGGATTGAACTTGATTCTGATTGGCTGATTCCATCAGCCAATCAGAATATTCCTACCTTAATTCCGATTGGCTGATAGAATCCTATCAGCCAATCGGAATTCGAGGGACGCCATCTTGGATGACGTCATTTAAAGGAACCGTCATTCGTCGTTCAGTCGTCGGCCAGGATGGATGTTCCACGTCGGAGGTCTTCAGGATCCTGCCGCTCCGCTCCGGATGGATGACCATAGAAGATCCCGCTTGGATGAAGACTTCAATCGGATGGAAGACCTCTTCTGCCCCGCTTGGATGAAGACTTCAGCCGGATCATGGACCTCTTCAGCCCCCCGCTTGGGCTTGGATCAGGACATCGGAGGAGCTCTTCTGGACAGATCGGTGAACCCGGTGAGGTGAAGACAAGGTAGGAAGATCTTCAGGGGCTTAGTGTTAGGTTTATTTAAGGGGGGTTTGGGTTAGATTAGGGGTATGTGGGTGGTGGGTTGTAATGTTGGGGGGCTTGGGTATTGTATGTTTTTTTTTACAGGCAAAGGAGCTGAACTTCTTGGGGCATGCCCCGCAAAGGGCCCTGTTCAGGGCTGGTAAGGTAAAAGAGCTTTGAACTTTAGTAATTTAGAATAGGGTAGGGCATTTTTTTTATTTTGGGGGGCTTTGTTATTTTATTAGGGGGCTTAGAGTAGGTGTAATTAGTTTAAAATTGTTGTAATATTTTTCTTATGTTTGTAAATATTTTTTTATTTTTTGTAACTTAGTTCTTTTTTATTTTTTGTACTTTAGCAAGTTTATTTAATTGTATTTATTTGTAGGAATTTTATTTAATTAATTTATTGATAGTGTAGTGTTTGGTTAATTGTAGGTAATTGTAGGTATTTTATTTAATTAATTTATTGATAGTGTAGTGTTAGGTTTAATTGTAACTTAGGTTAGGATTTATTTTACAGGTAATTTTGTAATTATTTTAACTATTTTAGCTATTAAATAGTTCTTAACTATTTAATAGCTATTGTACCTGGTTAAAATAAATACAAAGTTACCTGTAAAATAAATATTAATCCTAAAATAGCTATAATATAATTATAATTTATATTGTAGCTATATTAGGATTTATTTTACAGGTAAGTATTTAGCTTTAAATAGGAATAATTTATTTAATAAGAGTTAATTTATTTTGTTAGATTTAAATTATATTTAATTTAGGGGGGTATTAGTGTTAGGGTTAGACTTATTTTTAGGGGTTAATACATTTATTAGAATAGCGGTGAGCTCCAGTCGGCAGATTAGGGGTTAATGTTTGAAGTTAGGTGTCGTCGATGTTAGGGAGGGCAGATTAGGGATTAATACTATTTATTATAGGGTTAGTGAGGCGGATTAGGGGTTAATAACTTTATAATAATAGCGGTGCGGTCCGGTCGGCAGATTAGGGGTTAATAAGTGTAGGCAGGTGGAGGCGATGTTGTGAGGGGCAGATTAGGGGTTAATAAATATAATATAGGGGTCGGCGATGTTAGGGCAGCAGATTAGGGGTACATAGGGATAATGTAAGTAGCGGCGGTTTACGGAGCGGCAGATTAGGGGTTAATAATAATATGCAGGGGTCAGCGATAGCGGGGGCGGCAGAATAGGGGTTAATAAGTGTAAGGTTAGGGGTGTTTAGACTCGGGGTACATGTTAGAGTGTTAGGTGCAGATGTAGGAAGTGTTTCCGCATAGCAAACAATGGGGCTGCGTTAGGAGCTGAACTCGGGTTTTTTGCAGGTGTTAGGTTTTTTTTCAGCTCAAACAGCTCCATTGTTTCCTATGGGGGAATCGTGCACGAGCACGTTTTTGAGGCTGGCCGCTTGCGTAAGCAACTCTGGTATCGAGAGTTGAAGCTGCGTTAAATATGCTCTACGCTCCTTTTTTGGAGCCTAACGCAGCCTTATGTTTGTAAATATTTTTTTATTTTTTGTAACTTAGTTCTTTTTTATTTTTTGTACTTTAGCAAGTTTATTTAATTGTATTTATTTGTAGGAATTGTATTTAATTAATTTATTGATAGTGTAGTGTTTGGTTAATTGTAGGTAATTGTAGGTATTTTATTTAATTAATTTATTGATAGTGTAGTGTTAGGTTTAATTGTAACTTAGGTTAGGATTTATTTTACAGGTAATTTTGTAATTATTTTAACTATTTTAGCTATTAAATAGTTCTTAACTATTTAATAGCTATTGTACCTGGTTAAAATAAATACAAAGTTACCTGTAAAATAAATATTAATCCTAAAATAGCTATAATATAATTATAATTTATATTGTAGCTATATTAGGATTTATTTTACAGATAAGTATTTAGCTTTAAATAGGAATAATTTATTTAATAAGAGTTAATTTATTTTGTTAGATTTAAATTATATTTAACTTAGGGGGGTATTAGTGTTAGGGTTAGACTTAGCTTTAGGGGTTAATACATTTATTAGAATAGCGGTGAGCTCCAGTCGGCAGATTAGGGGTTAATGTTTGAAGTTAGGTGTCGGCGATGTTAGGGAGGGCAGATTAGGGATTAATACTATTTATTATAGGGTTAGTGAGGCGGATTAGGGGTTAATAACTTTATAATAATAGCGGTGCGGTCCGGTCGGCAGATTAGGGGTTAATAAGTGTAGGCAGGTGGAGGCGACGTTGTGAGGGGCAGATTAGGGGTTAATAAATATAATATAGGGGTCGGCGATGTTAGGGCAGCAGATTAGGGGTACATAGGGATAATGTAAGTAGCGGCGGTTTACGGAGCGGCAGATTAGGGGTTAATAATAATATGCAGGGGTCAGCGATAGCGGGGGCGGCAGAATAGGGGTTAATAAGTGTAAGGTTAGGGGTGTTTAGACTCGGGGTACATGTTAGAGTGTTAGGTGCAGTCGTAGGAAGTGTTTCCGCATAGCAAACAATGGGGCTGCGTTAGGAGCTGAACTCGGCTTTTTTGCAGGTGTTAAGTTTTTTTTCAGCTCAAACAGCTCCATTGTTTCCTATGGGGGAATCGTGCACGAGCACGTTTTTGAGGCTGGCCGCTTGCGTAAGCAACTCTGGTATCGAGAGTTGAAGCTGCGTTAAATATGCTCTACGCTCCTTTTTTGGAGCCTAAAGCAGCCTTTATGTGGACTCTCAATACCAGAGTTATTTTTATGGTGCGGCCAGAAAAAAGCCGGCGTTAGCTACGCGGGTCGTTACCGACAAAACTCCAAATCTAGGCCTATGAGTCTCTGTCCTTGTAATAAAATCAGATCCAAGACTTGAGTGGTAACTGTAACAGATCCAGTTAATAAAGAGGAAAGAATTAGTAAGCAGTAAAAGCTCAGGATAAATAATAATAGCTAATCCAATTTATTTTATAGAACTGAGAACATGGTTTTCGGGCTGTTTTTACATCATGATTCATTGATAAACAAGCATTCAAATAAAATTGATCATATGGTGTTGTCCACTGAAAAGACAATCTTGGTTGTGAAGCAAATGAAGCATTTGACTATTTTCATGCATCGTATTGCATGATTTGATCCATCTTTCCTCTATGTGTTTACAAGATACAGATACAGAAAGCCATGAATAAACATATTTGTTTCAGTAACGGACAGTAGTACATTGCTTTTCCTGAAGCTACCTAGATATGCTTTTCAACAAATTATACCAAGAAAATTAATCAAATTATATAATAGAAGTAAATTGGTAAGTTGTTTAAAATTGTATTCTTTATCTGAATCATGAAAACAAATTGTGGGTTTTATGTCCCTTTAAAATTTAGTTATTGTAATGTTAGGTTTTACAAACATGTTCTAATACATTCTACTTAAAGGTATAGAAAGGTCAACATTCTAATGTGCAATGGATGCATTTCAACTTCAAATAGAAGCACTTTGCAATATACTTCCATTAGCAAAAATGCTTCTAGTACAAGTAATTACTGTTTGTCTCATATGCTGTGAGGGCCCGTTTACCAATAGTCAAACAATACACTTTCTCAGAGAATCAGCAGTGGCTTATATGACACAAATTCACAGTCACAATACATCCCCCTGCTAGCTCTCTGAGCTTGAAGACTGGCACACAGTCACTCACAGCATATATGTGTATGCTGCTGTAATAACTTTTACTAGAAGCATTTTTGATAATGGAAGTGTATTGTGAACTGCTTGTATTTAAAAATGCATTGCACATATTTCCGTTTTGACCATTCTTTCCCTTTAACTTATCATATCAAAGATATTCTCATAGCTTACTGGCATAAATATAATAGTTCCACACAGCCATGTCATTTTTGTTGCCCTTATTTTACTGTGTTCTAAAAACCATGGTTTGAATTGCTTTTTAAGTGCTGATAGACTAATAACAAACATCATAAAATTATTTATAAAGAACTAATTTTTTTTTTTGCATCAATTTAGACACCAGTATAAACACTCACATTTAATTATAGTAAATTATGTATCCAGCACTGACAAGCTACACAGATATTGACGTCACCCATTTATTTGTAACAGGTGGGAGGTTCATCATTTTATAACATATATCATCACTCTTAGAAGCTTTTTAAGTAAGAAATGAATGTTATGTTGTTGACAACATAATATATACTAGCTAAAGTCTGTCCTGGCTTCAAATGCAGAGCAATGTCTTTGCAGTTAGTTACTCTACAATTCATACCATTGTTTGTGAATGGTATGAATAAAGTATGTAAAGCATATGAGTCCCTGATCCCCTGTTCTCATTTACCAGCAGATCAATACCATTATGCTGTCAAAGAAATATAATTTTACAAATAGCTAAACAGGTATCAAACCATTCCCTGTGTTTCTCTCAAGGAGAAAGCATTTTGAATCTGTGATATTCTGACATCAGTCTCATATTAAAGATATTTTGAAAATGCTTTGATAAACCTGCTTTGTGGAAAAATGTGTATTTGTGTGAAAGCATTTCATGTGACCATCTACAGTAGATTAAAATGTCCTTTACAGATAGCTAGACCTATTGCTATACTAATAGTAACATTACATATTAAAGAAACCTAACCCTACTCAAATTATTAAACATTATTAAAAGTACTAAATTACCACACAAAAAAACTAAGTTACAAAAAACAAACAAACAACCACATTATGAAAAATAAAAAATAATTACACCTAATCTAATAGCCATATCAAAATAACCCCCCCCCCCCAAATAAAAAAAACCCTTGCTTACAATAAACTACCAATGGCCCTTAAAAAGGCCGTTTGGGGGGCATTGCCCCAAAGAAATCAGATCTTTTACCTGTAAAAAAAAATAATACAAACACCCCCCAACAGTAAAACCCACCACCCAACCAACCAACCCCCCCAAATAAAATACCTATCTAAAATACCTAAGCTCCCCATTGCCCTGAAAAGGACTTTTGTATGGGCATTGCCCTTAAAAAGGCATTTAGCTCTTTGACATGACCAGACCCTAATCTAAAAATAAAACCCACCCAAAAAAAACTTTAAAAAACCTAACACTAACCGCCGAAGATCCACTTACAGATCTTGAAGTCTCGCTTGAAGGATCCATCCATCCGGAGATGTCGCCACCATAAACTGGAACTTCAATGCAAGTGACGCCATCCGAGATGGCGCCCCTTGCATTCCTATTGGCTGAAAGATTTCAATCAGCCAATTGGAATTAGAGCTGCTAAAATCCTATTGGCTGTTGAAATCAGCTAATAGGATTTGAGCTCTGATTCTATTGGCTGATTGGAACAGCCAATAGGATGAGAGCTCAATCCTATTGGCTTATTGGAACAGCCAATAGGATTTTAGCAGCTCTAATCCTATTGGCTGATTGAAATCTTTCAGCCAATAGGAATGCAAGGGACGCCATCTTGGATGGCGTCACTTGCATTGAAGTTCCAGTTTACAGCAGCTACCGTATGAAGAGGATGCTCCGTGCCGGATGTCTTCAGGATGGACCCGCTCCTCGCCGGATGGATGAAGATAGAATATGCCGTCTGGATGAAGACTTCTTGGCGTCTGGATGAGGATTTCTCCGGATGGATCCTTCAAGTGGGACTTCAAGAACTGTAAGTGGATTGTTGGGGGTTAGTGTTAAGTTTTTTTACGTTTTTTTTGGGTGGGTTTTATTTTTAGATTAGGGTCTGTGCATGTAAAAGAGCTAAATGCCTTTTTAAAGGCAATGCCCATACAAATGCCCTTTTCAGGGCAATGGGGAGCTTAAGTTGGTGTAATTCTTTTCTATTTTTGATAATGTGGTTTTTTATTTTTCGTAATTTAGTGGGGGGGTTTCGAACTTAATTTTTTTTGTTGGTAATTTAGTACTTTTAATAATGTTTAATAGTATATTTAAATAATTTGAGTAGGTTTAGGTTTCTTTAATATGTAATTTAGTTTATTTAATTGGTAAGTTTAATTTAATTGTAGGATAATAGTTAGGGTAGGTTAATTAATAGTTTAATATAGTTTATTTTAATTCTACAGGTAAATTTAAATTTATTTGAAGATAGGGATGTTGTAATTTTAATTTAAAGTTAGCGGCTTGTTAGGTTTAGAGGTTAATAGCTTAATTTAGTTTTTGGCGATGTGGGGGGCTGATGGTTTAGGGGTTAATAGGTTTAGTTAGTAGTAGTGATGTGGGAGGCCAGAGGTTTAGGGGTTAATACGTTTATTTAGGTTGCGGCGGTGTTGGGGAGCAGCAGGTAAGGGGTTAATAACTTTATTTAGGTTGTGGCGGTATCGGGGAACAGCAGGATAGGGGTTAATAACTTTATTTAGGTTGCGGCGGGGTCGGGGAGCAGCAGGATAGGGGTTAAACATTTTAGTATAGTGGCGGCGTTTGGTGACAGGGTATGAATACATTTGGGAAAAAGCCAAATAGACGCGAAATCGATGACTGCTAGTTAACAACAGTCCGATGCTCATCACCCCATACTTGGTGTGCGTCTTTTTGCCGGCTTTTTTCATAAATAAGGAGAGCGTATTGAGATAAGCGGCCGCGATGTTAGGTGAGCGTATTGATGCCGATGAATGCAACACAGTTGATGGCTTGATAGATATCCCCTATGTATACAATTTGTATACATAATTAGCTCATCTGATGTATTTATTATAACTATTAGAAGTTACAATTAAAAACAATATTTAATCTAACACTGAAAGTAAAAATAGGATAAAAAAAAGATTAAAAACTTAATATATAATACAGGTAAATTTGATTAAAGAAAATCCCTACATTTAAATTGGCCACTCAAACACATGGATGGTGCTTATTCAGTAATCAGATTCTCTCTATGCTTGAACATTGATAGTGTGAAGTACAGAAGACAGTGACTCCAAGGTCCGAGTGAAATAAACATAATAAAATATTTAATAATTAAACAAAAGGAATATAAATGAGACTTGTTACAAAATATGCTTGTTAAAAATAGTGTAATTTATGAGGTTGTTTTGATGTATATTTAAAATAAATTTCAAAAACTTCCATAGTAGGGATATTTCTAGATTTACTAAATATTTGAAGAAGCTTTGATTAAGAAAAAAAAATACAGATTCCTTCATTATCCTGTATGAGTCACTAAAGTAGGCGGTAACTCTCTAAATTATAGTTAAAGGGGCAGTTTACTATAAAATTGTTTTTCCCTTAATGTGTTACCAATTACTTTTTTTACCAGCTGCAGAGTATAAAATGTATGAGATTTGCTTTTTAAGGCTTATTTGTGTATATGAATTAGCTGATTTTGTGTTTTGAAGCCACAACCAAATAAAATGGGTTGAGCTTGTAGGTATAATCAGATCTCATTACTTTATCACATTGTGTACATATACCTGCTTCTTTATCTTATATCTGCCCATAAACCAATCACCAATACTTGGAGAGAACAATGGAAAATTAAAATTTTATTACATTATCTCTTCTATAACCCACTGGGAGTGTAATTTCTTCTACTGGCTGTGTTAATACAGCTTGGCCTTGTGGCCAAAAACATTCAGGATGGGTGAGGATACCACAGGCTAAATAAACTAATTCAAGTGCCAATATAAGGGTAATGGAAATACTTGTAAACAATTCAATACATTCCAGCAGGTAAAGTGGATCATTGGGAACAAATTAAAGGAGAGAACATTTTTTTAGTAAACTGTCCCTTTAAAGGGACAGTAAAGTCATAATTAGACATTTATGATTCGGATAGAGCATACAATTTTAAACAACTTTCCAATTTACTTCTATTATTTAATTTGCTTCCTTCTCTTGTTATAATTTGCTAAAAAGTTTAACTAAACAAGCTCAGAAGCAGCAAATAACCTAGGTTCTAGCTGATGATTGGTGGCTGCATATATATATACCAATTGTCATTGGCTCACCCATGTGTTTAGTTAGACACCAGTAGTGCATTGCTGCTCCTTCAAGATAAGATAAGATTCCTTTTATTGTCATTGCACAAGTTAGAAAAAAACAAGGGCAACAAAATATATTTAAAAACATCTAACCCAGGCATTGCAAATAAATAGTATAAGGTGCAGAAGCTAATACAATAATAATCCTAGATAATTAAAGATTATAAAATAAAGTATCTTAAGTGTTGAATACATACATTGTGACATATGTAATATCGATAATTAAAAAGTGATATACTCTATGTGTGAATGCATAAACAAATATGTGCAGTATAGGTGTAATATGGCAAGAAACAATGGTTTACACACTGACAATCCCAGTGTGACCATAATTCAGCATAGTAAAAAAGTGCATTGTGCAAATCAATATCAACCAGCAAAAAAAAAAAACACACAGAAAAGGTGTAACAGTGTAGTACAAATTATCAATGTTTTATGGATAAGTGCATAGTGCAATCCGTGTAGTAAGCACAGATAATGAATAAAATATGAGTGATAAACAGCATATATAATCCGAAATAGCCTACAATTAAAAAAAATGAAATAGTCTAAAAAGATATAATAAAAAATTAGCTAAATCAGCACTAGGTATTTGTGTTCAGCATAACAACAGCTCTGGGAAAAAAAAAATATTTTGTAGCCTGGCTCTCTTGCTATTCAGACTCCTGAACAACCTCCTAGATGGCAAAGGAACAAACAGGCCATGGCTAGGATGGAAGAAGTCTCCAATGATGCAGCGCGCCCTTTGCAGGCATCGCCTATGTTGAAGTTCCTCAATAGACGGTAGCTGAACACCAATGATGTACTGGGCAGTTTTCACTACCCGTTGCAGAGCTTTCCGGTCGAGATTAGTACAGTTGCCGTATCACACAGAAATACAGTTGGTAAGAATGCTCTCAATGGTGCAGCGATAGAAATTAACCAAAATCTGAGAGGACAGATGAACTTTCTTCAACTTCCTTAAAAAATAGAGTCGTTGTTGCGTCTTTTTAACTAAAGTGGAGGTATTTAATGACCAGGACAGATTTTCGGTAATGTTGGTTCCCAGAAATTTAAAACTAGTCACCCATTCTACCTCAGACCCATTAAAATAAATGGGCATGCAGGGCCGCCACTACAAATTTTGGGGCCCCTGACTTAACCATTGATCAGGGCCCCCGCCCCCCTTTGACATGTGCAATTTTTGACCAAGTGACTAAAACGTATATGCACTTTATTCTCAAGTGTCTATTTAAACTTGGAAATTTTGTAAAGGTAGTAACATACAAACACACAGACACACTCATACACTGAAACACACACACACACACTCACACATAAGGATTCACATATAGACACTCTAGCAGACACGCAAAGAAACACACAAACACACTCAGACACAGACACCCAAACAGATACTCAGCACTTGATTACATTGACTTGACAAGTAATGAGGTAGACTACAGTTTTGTAAAAAAAAATTTAGAAAACAAAATATGGAGTACTGATTATCTCTTTGTAAAGGAAGATGCCAACTAAATGACAACAGCATGCAGTGGCTGAAAGGAAGGGCCCTGAACTGCCTAAACGATAATTTAAAGGTTAAATGGTGGATTGGTGACTTCCGTAAAGGTCTCATTAGTCTCAAAGTCTGTAGAAAGATGTGAATAATCAGTAGTAAGGTCAAAATGTCCTAAAAAGGAACAGACAACTGCAGAAATTAAGAGATCACTTTTTAAAGAATCATATTTGTAAATGTGTAAACAAAAATAATTCAGTGAATTCAAAAAAGTACTTTTAAAAGGTTGACATATGTTTGTTTGTTTTCCCCCCATTTTCCCCAACCAAGAGCACCACTTCAAATATAGTGTACAAATGTTCCCATCTGTCAGCTGTACTTATGGATTTTGAAAATGCTGTACTCTATATGGTCTTGGTGAAACCATAAGCTGTGGTACTCATACCATTAGATCTGGTTAAATGCAGGATTTAGGCTTGTTGGTATGTATTTCAAAACTAAGTCAGCTGTAGTGTAAACTGAACAGTTTTAAGTTAACCTGTCTCATTTCAAACACTGAGCAATCTTAGTCTGAGAGTATAACATGTTATGCAGATGTAAAAATCTTAGATAAAATGCCTCCTTGTATCTGGAAAGTCCTTGCATAAAGGGGCAGTAAACTGGAATGTAATATATATATATATATATATATATATATATATATATATATATATATATATATATATAAATGCATATCTGCCAAAAGGGCACCTACCATTTGTTTATTGAGGAGGAAGCATTTCTGCATGGTTTTAAACATAGAATTTCCACTGCATTGTCAAATAATCATAAATACACTGCTGCTAAAAAAAAATTATGGACCCCTGGCCTCTGACTCAAGCACACACTATACAAACAAAGTGCGAAGTCTGTCTAACCCTGTGCATAGTTGTTTAGTGCACACTCAGAAATCCTCTCAAATGCTAATACTTTACTCCTTGTAATAACATTTTCCATGCTCAATTTGCATTCTGCTGTAGTACCCACTGGTGGCTGCCAAAATGTAAAAAAATAAAAGATTTTTTTTTTCTTTTTTTTAAGTTCTTGCCTCATGAGTCACCCCTGTCACCCCCTGATGGTGGCCCTGTAGGCATGTGTGTACAGCGTTTGGTCTTCCTGTAGTCCACAATAATCTCTTTGGTCTTCTTGGTATTAAGAGATAGATTGTTATCAGCACACCAAGTTACCAAGTGCATTACCTCCTCCCTATAAGCCGACTCATCATTATTGCTGACCCTGCCTCTGCCTACCACAGTAGTGTCATCTGCAAACTTAATGATGGTATACAACACAAACTTAAGCAGGCAGTCATGGGTAAAAAGGGAATATAGTAGAGGGCTCAGTACACAGCCTTGTGGAATTCCAGTATTAAGGGTCAGGGTAGAGGAGATGAAATTGCCTAACCTCACTGACTGAGGTCTATTGGTCAGAAAGTCCAAGGTCTAATTACAGAGCCAGGTGTTGATGCCCAAGTCATGAAGTTTCGCAACCAGCTTTGTGGGAATAACAGTGTTGAATATTGAACTGAAATCAATAAAGAGCATCCTTACATAAGTATTGTTATTGTCCAAATGGGTCAAAACAGAATGTTTTGAAATAGCATCTTCTGTTGACCTATTTTGGCGGTAGGCATATTGATGAGAGTCCAGTGTACATGGTAAACAGTCTTTAAGGTGGGCCATGACCAATCTCTCAAAACACTTCATGATGATTGGGGTAAGTGCAATAGGACGGTAGTCATTCAGACTCACTGCAGCGGATTGTTTTGGCACCGGCACAATGATTGCTGTCTTAAGGCACACCGGGACAACCGCCTGAGCCAGTGACAGATTAAAAATGTCAGTAAAGACATGGCCGGGAATACCATCTGGGCCGGCAGCCTTGCATGCATCTACCCTAGAAATTGTTTGATACACCTCAGAAACAGAGGCCTAGATTTGGAGTTTGGCGTTAGCCGTGAAAACCAGCGTTAGAGGCTCCTAACGCTGGTTTTAGGCTAACTCCGGTATTTGGAGTCACTCAAAATAGGGTCTAACGCTCACTTTTCAGCCGCGACTTTTCCATACCGCAGATCCCCTTACGTCAATTGCGTATCCTATCTTTTCAATGGGATCTTTCTAACTCCGGTATTTAGAGTCGTGGCTGAAGTGAGCGTTAGACATCTAACGACAAAACTACAGCCGCAGGAAAAAAGTCAGTAGTTAAGAGCTTTCTGGGCTAACGCCGGTTTATAAAGCTCTTAACTACTGTACTCTAAAGTACACTAACACCCATAAACTACCTATGTACCCCTAAACTGAGGCCCCCCCACATCGCCGCCACTCGATTAAATTTTTTTAACCCCTAATCTGCCGACCGCCACCTACGTTATACTTATGTACCCCTAATCTGCTGCCCCTAACACCGCCGACCCCTGTATTATATTTATTAACCCCAAACCTGCCCCCCACAATGTCGCCGCCAGCTACCTACAATAATTAACCCCTAATCTGCCGACCGCAAAGCGCCGCCACCTACATTATAGCTATGTACCCCTAATCTGCTGCCCCTAACACCGCCGACCCCTATATTATATTTATTAACCCCTAATCTGCCCCCCACAACGTCGCCTCCACCTGCCTACACTTATTAACCCCTAATCTGCCGAGCGCACCGCACCACTACTATTATAAAGTTATTAACCCCTAATCCGCCTCACTAACCCTATAATAAATAGTATTAACCCCTAATCTGCCCTCCCTAACATCGCCGACACCTAACTTCAAACATTAACCCCTAATCTGCCGACCGGAGCTCACCGCTACTATAATAAATGTATTAACCCCTAAAGCTAAGTCTAACCCTAACACTAACACCCCCCTAAGTTAAATATAATTTTTATCTAACGAAATTAATTAACTCTTATTAAATAAATTATTCCTATTTAAAGCTAAATACTTACCTGTAAAATAAATCCTAATATAGCTACAATATAAATTATAATTACATTGTAGCTATTTTAGGATTAATATTTATTTTACAGGCAACTTTGTAATTATTTTAACCAGGTACAATAGCTATTAAATAGTTAAGAACTATTTAATAGTTACCTAGTTAAAATAATAACAAAATTACCTGTAAAATAAATCCTAACCTAAGTTACAATTAAACCTAACACTATACTATCATTAAATTAATTAAATACCTACAATTACCTACAATTAAACCTAACACTACACTATCAATAAATAAATTAAATACAATTCCTACAAATAACTACAATGAAATAAACTAACTAAAGTACAAAAAATAAAAAAGAACTAAGTTACAAAAAATAAAAAAATATTTACAAACATAAGAAAAATATTACAACAATTTTAAACTAATTACACCTACTCTAAGCCCCCTAATAAAATAACAAAGACCCCCAAAATAACAAAATGCCCTACCCTATTCTAAATTACTACATTTCAAAGCTCTTTTACCTTACCAGCCCTGAACAGGGCCCTTTGCGGGGCATGCCCCAAGAAATTCAGCTCTTTTGCCTGTAAAAAAAACCATACAATACCCCCCCCAACATTACAACCCACCACCCACATACCCCTAATCTAACCCAAACCCCCCTTAAATAAACCTAACACTAAGCCCCTGAAGATCTTCCTACCTTGTCTTCACCCTACCAGGTTCACCGATCCGTCCTGAAGAGCTCCTCCGATGTCCTGATCCAAGCCCAAGCGGGGGGCTGAAGATGTCCATGATCCGGCTGAAGTCTTCATCCAAGCGGGAGCTGAAGAGGTCCATGATCGGGATGAAGTCTTCTATCAACGGCATCTTCAATCTTCTTTCTTCCGGATCCATCTTGCAGACCTCCGACGCGGAACATCCTCTTCTCTCGACGCCTACTAGCCGAATGACGGTTCCTTTAAGGGACGTCATCCAAGATGGCGTCCCTCGAATTCCGATTGGCTGATAGGATTCTATCAGCCAATCGGAATTAAGGTAGGAATATTCTGATTGGCTGATGGAATCAGCCAATCAGAATCAAGATCAATCCGATTGGCTGATCCAATCAGCCAATCAGATTGAGCTCGCATTCTATTGGCTGATCGGAACAGCCAATAGAATGCAAGCTCAATCTGATTGGCTGATCGAATCAGCCAATCGGATTGAACTTGATTCTGATTGGCTGATTCCATCAGCCAATCAGAATATTCCTACCTTAATTCCGATTGGCTGATAGAATTCTATCAGCCAATCGGAATTCGAGGGACGCCATCTTGGATGACGTCCCTTAAAGGAACCGTCATTCGGCTAGTAGGCGTCGGGAGAAGAGGATGTTCCGCGTCGGAGGTCTGCAAGATGGATCCGGAAGAAAGAAGATTGAAGATGCCGTTGATAGAAGACTTCATCTGGATCATGGACCTCTTCAGCTCCCGCTTGGATGAAGACTTCAGCCGGATCATGGACCTCTTCAGCCCCCCGCTTGGGCTTGGATCAGGACATCGGAGGAGCTCTTCAGGACGGATCGGTGAACCTGGTAGGGTGAAGACAAGGTAGGAAGATCTTCAGGGGCTTAGTGTTAGGTTTATTTAAGGGGGGTTTGGGTTAGATTAGGGGTATGTGGGTGGTGGGTTGTAATGTTGGGGGGGGGTATTGTATGTTTTTTTTTACAGGCAAAAGAGCTGAATTTCTTGGGGCATGCCCCGCAAAGGGCCCTGTTCAGGGCTGGTAAGGTAAAAGAGCTTTGAAATGTAGTAATTTAGAATAGGGTAGGGCATTTTGTTATTTTGGGGGTCTTTGTTATTTTATTAGGGGGCTTAGAGTAGGTGTAATTAGTTTAAAATTGTTGTAATATTTTTTTTATGTTTGTAAATATTTTTTTATTTTTTGTAACTTAGTTCTTTTTTATTTTTTGTACTTTAGTTAGTTTATTTCATTGTAGTTATTTGTAGGAATTGTATTTAATTTATTTATTGATAGTGTAGTGTTAGGTTTAATTGTAGGTAATTGTAGGTATTTTATTTAATTAATTTAATGATAGTATAGTGTTAGGTTTAATTGTAACTTAGGTTAGGATTTATTTTACAGGTAATTTTGTAATTATTTTAACTAGGTAACTATTAAATAGTTCTTAACTATTTAATAGCTATTGTACCTGGTTAAAATAATTACAAAGTTGCCTGTAAAATAAATATTAATCCTAAAATAGCTACAATGTAATTATAATTTATATTGTAGCTATATTAGGATTTATTTTACAGGTAAGTATTTAGCTTTAAATAGGAATAATTTATTTAATAAGAGTTAATTAATTTCGTTAGATAAAAATTATATTTAACTTAGGGGGGTGTTAGTGTTAGGGTTAGACTTAGCTTTAGGGGTTAATACATTTATTATAGTAGCGGTGAGCTCCGGTCGGCAGATTAGGGGTTAATGTTTGAAGTTAGGTGTCGGCGATGTTAGGGAGGGCAGATTAGGGGTTAATACTATTTATTATAGGGTTAGTGAGGCGGATTAGGGGTTAATAACTTTATTATAGTAGCGCTCAGGTCCGCTCGGCAGATTAGGGGTTAATAAGTGTAGTTAGGTGGAGGCGACGTTGTGGGGGCAGATTAGGGGTTAATAAATATAATATAGGGGTCGGCGGTGTTAGGGGCAGCAGATTAGGGGTACATAAGGATAATGTAAGTAGCGGCGGTTTACGGAGCGGCAGATTAGGGGTTAAAAATAATATGCAGGGGTCAGCGATAGCGGGGGCAGCAGATTAGGGGTTAATAAGTGTAAGGTTAGGGGTGTTTAGACTCGGGGTACATGTTAGGGTGTTAGGTGCAGACGTAGGAAGTGTTTCCCCATAGCAAACAATGGGGCTGCGTTAAGAGCTGAACGCAGCTTTTTTGCAGGTGTTAGGTTTTTTTTCAGCTCAAACAGCCCCATTGTTTCCTATGGGGGAATCGTGCACGAGCACGTTTTTGAGGTATCGAGAGTTGAAGCTGCGTTAAAAATGCTCTACGCTCCTTTTTTGGAGCCTAACGCAGCCTTTATGTGGACTCTTAATACCAGAGTTATTTTTATGGTGCGGCCAGAAAAAAGCCAGCGTTAGCTACGCGGGTCGTTACCGACAAAACTCCAAATCTAGGCCAGAGAGTGTTAAAGGATGTTCCTCTGGATCGAACATAACTTTGATGATTGGTTCATTATTGTCCCGATCAAATCGTGCATAAAAGTGATTTAGCTCGTCTGGAAAGGAGGCATCCTTGACTGAGGAGATTGTATTTACAGATTTATAGTTTGTGATGGCCTGGATGCCCTGCCACATACGTCGGGGGTCACAGTTGTTATAAAAGTGATCTTCAATACACATCTTGAAATCATGTTTAGCACTTTTTATTCCCTTTTTTAAAGTTGCCCTGGTAGAGCTGTAGGCTTCAGCATCACCAGATCTAAAAGCAGCATCTCGTGCATCCAGTAAGAGGCGAACCTCCCTGTTCATCCAAGGTTTCTGGTTAGGAAAGATTCTTATCTTTTTAAAAGTGGTTACACTATTGGTACACGAGCTGATATAATCCAGAATAGAGGAGTTCAATATCCATATGGGAATTCCCTATAGCTTGCCTGATAAACATGCTCCAATCAGTGTATTTAAACTGACACTGAAGTTTTGAGGTTGTATCTTCTGGCCACACTATTCAACAAATGATACCAAGAGAATGAAGGACATTTGATAATAGAAGTAAACTGGAAAGTTATTTAAAATTGTATGTTCTACCTAAATCATGAAAGAACATATTTCAGTTTCATGTCCATTTAAGCAGATGTATAGGATAGCAATATACATGGATTGTTCACTGCAAAACTTAATTCTTAGTGAATATATGGGACTGACCAGTGGCGTCACTAGGGGGGGCGGGGGGGGCGGGCCGCACCCGGGTGACACCCTCCAGGGGGTGACACCAAAAAAAAAAAAAAAACTTTTTTTTTTTTTTAAATTTTATTGAAATACAATGTTGAGATGCATAGATTTTTTTTTATTAGAGGGGCTGACATTTGGGAACATTGGTGGGACTGGGGAATTTGTAGACACACAATTGTTTGCCCCTTGAGCCAGTGCTGCAATTTCAACAAATAGTTTTCCCGGCTGCTTTTGCTTGTTTGTACTTTGCTTCTCCCCTGCCCAATTTCGCTATGAATGTTGTGGGCATGCCGTGGGGCTTGCAAAGTTGCGCTGCTAGCCTAAACCTGCCTGCCTATCTGTGCTCACTGCTCAGTGACATGTGGAGCAGTGGAGTCACTCACTGCTGTGCTGTCTCTCTAAACGGGAACTGGCAAATCATGAGGGGATGCCTGGCACCTGACCGCATGACTGTTTGACACTGTCTTTAAAGTGAAGGAGCCACGTATGATGCCCACCAGACCATTACGGTTACGGTACACTAAGTGCACACTGAACAGGTAGGAGGGCGGGCGGGGGTCTGGGGGTGGGCAGAGTGCAGAGGTGATTGGCCATAAGAAGCGGTAGGCACGCGGCCCGGGGCTGTGCACTGACAGGCTTAGAACAGAGTTAGAGAGCAGAATTTTCATAGTTTGCGCCTAAACCTTTTCTTTAGTGATTTATTTTTAGAGTGCTCTGTTTATTTTTCATTTGATGCTCTGCTGAGCCAGGGAGCAGCTCTAGGCATGAGCTTTATAATTAATGCAGTGCAGTTTACATATTTTGTAAGTGTGTGTGTCTGAGTGTGTTTCCGAGTGTTTGTGTGTGCATCTGAGTATGTTTTTAAGTGTGTCTGAGTGTTTGTATGTGTGTGTGCCTGTGTTTTTGTGTGTGTCTGCTTTCCGGGGGGGGGGGGGTGACACCATAACTTACCGCACCGGGTGACACCAACCCTAGTGACGCCACTGGGACTGACGCAGCATAACTTTTTATTTTTTTAGGAAAACATGCTTAAAATACCTTGTCCTATTAATAGGTGCCTTCTGCAGATTGTGCTGAATATGCCATCAATATGGCATCCTTAGGGTTCTTGCCAATGCTGCAGCATCTATCATCTTACTGGTATTCCCACAGTCAGCCAGTGATGTTAATGGGACAGTGAAGTCAAATTTAAACTTTCCTGATTCAGCAAGAACCTCCATTAATCTGGGGCTGAGCATTTAATTTACTGATTGCATGTAGGTGTCTTCATAAATATAATAGGCAAAACCTCTCAACTCAACTTAAAATGGTATCCAAAGTGTATTTTGGTTTAAATGTACACAAAACGGGCATAAAATGCACAATTTAATTTTCCTTCTGGCTTTAAAGCCTCGTATTAATTACTTTTGAAAAATGTAATTTTTCATAAAAAAAATCATATTTAAACAATTGAAATCAATATTGAAGCTAACAAAATATTCCTAGAGACAGATTGCTCTGTGGCCGAAATGGACAACACTGCAGAACTGCTGGTGGACAAGGACACATCTCTACCAACAAGACAACAAAAAGTCATTTTTCTCAGCTCAGTAACGTTGTTTTTTTCTGTTTGTTTTTAAAAGGACAAAACAAATTTTTTTGTAATACATTATAAAATACACTATTCTAGATAACACAAATAAAAATGACTTTAATGCTCCTTTAACATGTAGGGGCCGACAGGCTCGCCGGAAACAGCAGTTAAGAAGCAGCAGTCTAAAGACCTCCGTTCCATAACTTGTCCACCTGCTCTGAGGCTGGGGACATCAAGAACTGCTTGTGCAATGATAAATGCCGACAGCGTATGCTGTCGGCATTTATCGATGTGCGGTGGACATGATACACTACATTGTATCATGTCCATCCGCACTTTAATAAATTGGCCCCGTAGTCTGTATTTTTGGTTATTAAATATTGAACCTTTAAAATCAACAAATACATAAAAACATTACTATTGTCCTCTAATAATCAGTTGTGAAATACAAACAAGGTCTTACAAAAAAGAGATAATCACGTTACCAGTGATTCTATAGCACTGCCCTCCAGCATGGGTGCCAACAGGAGAGAGATGAATAGAAGATGAGACATAGTTATCGACATGAAATGCCTATGCAATACCATTGTCTATGGTGTTAGTACACATTGTGCTAAACATTTTGTTTATCAAAATAAAGAACTGTTGTTGGCTGCATAGCACTTTTTTTTTTTTTAAACCTTGAACATTTTTAAGAACATTAAGCAATACTTTTGAAATACATACTGTCATTGGTGAAATATGCAGTGGGCATTATGAACGGATATGCTAAATATACAGTGTAAGATATAGAGTGAAAGCCATCATGTACAGAAAGGAGTAAATAAACATCTACTGTATATACTGTATGTTTACAGGTCACCTTCCTGTTTTTGTAAGGCCACAAAAGTACACAGAAATAGAATTCAATTCTAACCCCCACTCATATTGCTGACAGCCTATAAACCTATGCAAGTACCTCTACATTAGGGGACTCCAATCTTTTCAAGTGCAGAGCCGCACTGCACTTTTTTCACTTGCTGGTAAACAGTTTTACAAAACATTACTTAAAATAAATATATATATTTGCCTCTATATACAAACAAAGAGGAATTTCTTTAAAAAATACTCCTAACCTATTTATAACCGTATAACCATAAATCATATTATTCTAAAGATCCACACAGATGACACTAGCCAGCACTTTATATTGAAGACGTAGAGAGGCAGGTGATTGGGGTAACAGGAGAAGTGGGGACTCAAATAAAAAATGGACAATAGTATTGTGGTCTTGGCAGCTTAAGTTAGACAATCCTACTATACAAAGGCATGGATAGATAGATAATATATAGATAGATAATAGATCGAAAACTAGATAGATAGATCATAGATAAATAGATAGACTTATGCTAACATAAAAGCGGTTAAAGGACCAGTCAACACATTAGATTTGCATAATCAACAAATGCAAGATAACAAGACAATGCAATATCACTTATTCTGATCTTCAAATGAGTAGTAGCTTTTTTAATAACAAATTTCAAAGTTATGTCTATTTCCACTCCCCTTGTACCATGTGATAGATCAGAATCACAAATGCATATACGTATAGTCTGTGAATTCTTGCACATGCTCAGTAGGATCTAGTGACTCAAAAAGTGTAAATATAAAAGACTGTGCACATTTTTTTTAATGGAAGTAAATTGGAAAGTTGTTTAAAATGACATGCTGTATCTGAATCATGAAAATTGAATTTAACCTGATTGTACCACTAACTGGGGAATCCTCTACTATCTTCCCTGGTGGGTTAACCTCTCCTGTAACAGACCCTCTCCCAGCACTTGTGTATTTAAGGAGGCAAAGGTCATTCTGGTCTATCTGGTGTGACTAATGATGACCTATCACATATCACTAGAAATATTACTAGTATATAAGCTGTTACATGAAGCAAGAGCTTTGCTGTCCCTCCTAACTAAGCTGTTTGTTTGTTTAGGAAAGCAGTAAATAAAAGATTAGCACATAAAACAGCTTTTGTTTGGATATTTTGGTCTGGTCTGTTATGTCTCCACCTGATACACCATACATTGGCTAACGTTCTACAAAAGTGGGCAACGGTCTACCTGTGCTTTGTGTAATATATGCTCTGTTTACAGTGTGGTTAAAGGGACATTATACAATAGAATTTTCTTTGCATAAATGTTTTGTAGATGATCCATTTATATAGCCTATACAGGTTTTTTTTTTTGTTTTGTTTTTTAAAGTATAGTTTTGCTTATTTTTAAATAACATTGCACTGATTTTCAGACTCCTAACCAAGCACCAAAGTTTTAGGGGAATACTGATGTATACCTTTTCCAGCTTGCTCCTGTATGTGTAAAGAGTCTTTTCATATGCAGAGGAAGGGGGAGTGTCTGCTATTTCCCACTTTAAGTGGGTGTTCCAGCTAATCTTTTCAACAGTGCTAAACTGGGAGCTTCTAAGTAAGTTTTTAAATGGTTTTATACTGGATTTTTAGATCTTTATAGTAGTGTCTATTACATGCAGTTAAATGAAAATTGGTGTATACTGCCCATTTAACCTACCTAAGACCCAGGGCCTACATAGACCCCTCTAGTGCTTTATATCTGGGCCCTCACTTTCCCTCCCACAGTATTCTTCAACCACTTCCTAAGGGTGCTTGTCTCTTCTGAAGCTACCTTGAGTCTGTTCTCTGTGAAGATGTTTCTTGTTAAGTGTATTTATGTAGGTTTGGTGCATCAGGAGCTCCTTGTGTAAAGTTTGCTGCTATGGAAATATTTAATAGTGCTTAGTTAAGCAAGATGTGCATTTTTTGTCTACCTGTGAACAAAAAACATGGAACCCCCCCCCCCCCCCCACACACACACACACACACCCTGGTGTGGCTATATTCATTCAAAGATTTTTATAGCTTGAAATGATTTAATTTAATTTGTAATTGTTTCTCTTTCATATGTAAATTGGATTATCATGTCATTTATTCATCAGTTATGTCGTATTTGTTATGTCTTTCCATTGATAACTTTGGTTTGGAGAAATAGACAATAATAACTTTATTTTTATAACATATATGGTAGGTAACCATATGAGAGTCATTATATTCTAAATTTTAGGCACTTAATAGTTTACGCTTTACCATCAATTTGCCTACTCAATAAACCGAAAGGTAAATAATAATAAACATATAGGGATTCTATACCTATACCTATATTTACTACAAATCTGAGAAGATAAAATTTTATAATGTATTGCTCTTACTCTTCCATTTTTAGGAAACCCTACATTTCTATTCACTTATATAATACAGGATCTTTAAGCCCCAATGAACATAAAAAACATAATATAGTAGCTGCTGCTGAATGATTTTAATTATCATGATGATCACTCCGCAGGGTATGAAACCCCTTATTTGAAAGGTGGTCATCCTCTCTTTAACACAACAATCTATGGAATTTTAAGGTAGATATAAGTTCTAAAAATGCCTATCAATTATGTTCCTGTTGTCTACAGGTGCAGGTGACCACCATTGCTAACAGGATGTTAAAAGGGAATATGACCACTTCTTGAAAAGAGGGAATTGTGTATAAAATATAGTAGGATAGAGTTTCTGAAATAGTCCTCAAAACATTTCCTGGTGTCTAGTGTTGCAGATGATTAGCTTTCCTTTGGTGAGCACCTGAATTCTATTCATTTGAAACTTCCTTGAAAAGAAAAGTATCAACTCTTTCAAAGACGGGGTCTCATCCTCTATGGAGAAGAGAGGAGGCTCTATTACATTCCCCTCTTCCATACCATAGCTTTTCTGGTGCCTAGTATTGCAGAAGAGTGCTATTTTCACTTTGTCATTTTTGTATAAATTAAGTAATTCTTTCAAATGATGGGTTTCATGCCCCACTAAGTAGAGCGTGAGCTTTCGCCAGGGAGTTCTAAAAGAGCCACAATCCTTTTCATGAAGAATAAAAAAGGAAAAGCCTTTGCCTTTAGGCACCTTCTCAATATATATATATATATATATATATATATAATGTCATCAGAGATGCCTATGATGTGCTCACTAAATCTCACGTTGAGCTGTTGACAAGTGACCTTCATAACCCTATTCGTATACCTCTAGGCAGTAACCAAATCTGAAATGTAGAGTATGATTTTCACATATTCTCTGCACACTGAGAGGAAAATGGAAATGAATTGTTAAATTATCTGTCAGGATAATAGACCACAAAACATAAATAATTTGTAAAGGTATTTTTTTGCGAATCATCAATAAACACATATCATAGCACTCTGGATAATCATGAAAAAATCTTACCAATTTTTTTTACTTGTGCCCTCAGAGTATAATTATAAGATAATGCTAGTCATAAATTGTAAGTAAAAATTAAATTAATTAACAATAGAGAACTAATTAACAAAATACAGGAATATGCAATCAGCAATAGTAAATTAATTGATTAATAATAAATCAGTGATTAGCAAGCTAATGTCATATCAGAATCAATCAATTACAGTGAATATAAAATTCGCAAACTTATTTCCTAATAAAATATAAGACAACAATAATGACTACTAGGCATGTGCATTTGTATCATTCGCTATGATCGGAATGTGGCAGAATGTGTCTGCTCGCCGCATTTGGCTTTTTTTGGAGCCCGATTTATTCTTGAGAAAGTGAAACACACTAAGATCTGGATTTGCGCAGATCTTAGTTTTGCACTTTCACAAGAAGAAATAAAGTTCCGAAAACAGCTGAAATGCCACGAGCGGCCACCTTCTTACGCATTCAAAACATAACAAATGATTTGAATGCCCAAGCCTAATGACTACCTTTCTCATATACTTGGATTATGCAAAGCAAAATATAGAGAAATTAGAATTATTTGCACATAAAATTTGTTTATTTGTATACACTTTAGCTATACCTAGGGCTGATTCTGTAACTGGATCAGATAGGAACACAGAACCCAAGCAACTTTTGACAAGGGTGGCACAAAGGGAGAGCATATTCTGTGTTTTAAAAGAAATTATACTCATATGGGGTCCACTACCTAGGAATGAGCATGATTTTGTGTTAGCTTTCAATCTACTTAACTATAATTTTTGGTTATGGATAGATTTAAACTGTAGGGGATAGAGAGCTGTGTGCATTATTTAATTATTGGACCCAAGCAGCGCAATGCCTTGAACCAGCCATACTTGTCTATACTAAATAAAATGCATTATTTTTATAAGAAAAACACATCTGTTTCTGGGGCCTTTAGATGAGCACTTACAGAAAATATTATAAATAAGTTGTCCCAAATAACGGAACACAAAGAGAATAAGTAATGTAGTTATATTATATTGCAAAATAACAAGAGTATTAATTGGACTAACATTACATAGTAAAAGACAGGTCTGAAGCATTACGGCTACTACAATCTAGTCTATTATATTCCACTAGTAGTACTGTGTCTGTGTGTGTGGAGCACTATTGATAGTGCAGGGTGCGATATTTATATTGCTGGATCGTGCTTGGTAAAACTTAATTATCAGAGAATGCTTAGCACAGCTGACATCTCTTTAGTGCACCCTATAATTTCAATGAATATTACGACCGGGCTAAACATAGCTCATATTAAAAGTTTAAAGTTATGGATTGCGTTCAAGCGAAAGCCAAAATAGCGCTAGAAGAATTATCATGACCTGAGACCTGAAGTAAAGTGTTAGGGACAAAATAAAAGTTTCACACAACACATGGAAAACATACTCAAATAAAGTATTAACCTAATATATTCTATTTGCCTACCACATATACACATATTTAATTAAAAATATGTTTATTATTGAAAGAAAAAATGTTTAAAAGGGGTATACAAAGGCTATGGTATATGACAAGGTGTTTGACTGGGAAGGGCTCAGAAGTGTATGCATATGTATGGCTATATATTTGTATGTGTGTATGTATGCATGTGTATATACAGGCGTATATTTATATACAGGATTTACACATCAATAAATTTGCAGGGAATATCACCTAAATTAAAAAACGAAATGTTTGTGAGCACATTTCATCTGGTTCTTAAAAGAGACAACAATGTGATCTATTCTGGAAATAGAGAGAGAGAGAAAGAATATTGTTGAAGCAGCCAATACTTAAAGGGACATTAAACTCAAAATTGAATTTCACATACAGCGCTAAATTACGAGTGGAGCGCTATAATTAGTGCTTTTTGAACTTGAATCCATATTACAAGTGGGGGGGTTTAAATTACCGCTAATTTGTTTGCATAAACTTGCAGTAATTTATGCTCCCCATATTTTCTAGTTGCACTAAACTATACTATTAACCCCTAAACCGCCATACCCCCACATCGCAAACTGCCCTGCTACACTATTAACCTCTAAACTGCCACAAGCCTTATCGCAAAGTACTCAGTTAGACTATCAACCCCCTAAACCACCACACCCCCACATTGCAAACTGCCACGCTACACTTTTAACCCCTAAATCACCAAAACCCCATCACAAACTAATCTGCTACACTATTAACCCTTAAACTGCCACACACCCACATCTCAAACTGCTCTGCTACACCACCACAAGCCCCATTGCAAAGTACCCATTAACTTCCTAACAGCTAACCCACATAACAACCCTAACCTAAGTTACCAAAAAAAGCTAACATTGCATTTAAAAAAAAAACTACCATTACAGAAAGTAAGAAACCCTGACATTACAGAATTTATTTATTTTTTTACCAAAAATAACCCCCTCCACAGTTATGCCTATTCTAAAACTATAGCCCCCTTTAAAAAAAACTATACGAACATTAAAATTTACTATAGCAATAGCCCTTAGAATGCTTTTGTAGGGCATTGCCCTAAAGCAATTTAGCTATTTTTCTCTGAAAAATACAACCCCATTCTACAATAGAAGTAACCCCCCCTCTCCAAAAAAAAGCCTATTTAAAACAAAACTACTCAAAAAATTGCCTTGATAAGGGCATTTGGTGGGGTGTTGTTCTAAAGTGATTACAGCTCTTTTGGTATTTAAAAAAACAAAGCTACAAAAAACCCTAAAATAAAAAAAAACTATCCTAAAAACAAATTGCCCAGAAAAGGGCATTTGGTTGGGCATTGCCCTTAGAAGACCATTTGGTAGGGCAGTGCCCTAAAGTGAACATAGCTTTTTCGCTGCCCAAGGGAAAAAAAAAACTATTCTAAAAAAATAATCTTAGAAAATTTTGCTCTGAAAAGGGCATTTGGTTGGGCATTGCTCTCAGAAGGTTATTTGGTAGGACAGTGCCCTAAAGTGAACATAGCTGTTTTGCTGCCCAAGAGAATAAACCCTATTCTAAGAAAAAAAACCTAATCTAAAAAAACCCTATCCTAAAGAAAAGGTTGCCCTGAAACGGGCATTTGGTAGCAAAAACACTACAACCCCATTCTACAGTCAAAGTAATCCCCCTAAAAAAGACTAATCTAACAAAAACCCTAACCTAAAAAAAACCCTATCATAAAAAAAAGGTTACCCTGAAAAGTGCATTCGGTAGGGAACTGCCCTAAAGTTACTATACTCTTTTTTTTAAAAACAAAAACAAAAAACCTTAACCTAAAAAAAAAACCACCCCATAAAAATCTACGGCTTAACCTTAACTATGGTACTCACTGACCTTGAATCCGGCTTCTACATGATTGCCAACTGCGGTGCTCCTCTTCCTTGGGGGGACCATTTTTATGGAGGCGACAGTGGCCCTTCTTCATAGAGGCATCGATCCTCTTCAACCTTCATCCCGGCAGCGATGGTCCAAAGAAGATAAGGAGAAGCATTGGGTGGAAGATGGATGAAGACTTCCTTAGTAGAGCAGGGACAGAAGATGGATGAAGATGCACCATCGCCGCTGGGATGAAGATAGAAGAGGAC
Source organism: Bombina bombina (assembly GCF_027579735.1). NCBI lineage: Eukaryota > Metazoa > Chordata > Amphibia > Anura > Bombinatoridae > Bombina > Bombina bombina. Next base: position 646,634,146 of record NC_069504.1, read on the forward strand.
TGCCGCCTCCATGAAGATGGGCCCCCGCTGCCAGGATGAAGATGGGCCCCGCCATGAAGAAAAGCTTCGCAGTTGGCAATCACGTAAGAGACAAATTCAAGTTAGGTAAATACCATATTTGGGATTAAGCTGTAGGTTAAAGAAAAGAGAGCTATGTTCACTTAAGGGCAATGCCCTACCAAATGCCATAATCAGGGCAATTTTAAGAGTAGGTTTTTTTAGATAGGCTTTTTTGTGGGACTGGGAGTTATTTTTACTGTAGCATATGGTTGTATTTATTTTAGAAAAAGGGCTAAATTGCTTTAGGGCAATGTCCTACAAAACCCCCTTCCAATAGCTATTACTATGGTAACTTTTAGTCTTAGTATAGAGTTTTTTTAAAGGGGGCTTTAGTTTTAGAATAGGCATACATAATTGTAGGTTTTTTATTTTTGGTAGTTTTTTTTCCTTCATGGTAGTTTTTTAATTTTCTGTAATTTAATTTTTTTTATTTTCTTTAATTTTTTTTTTTTTAATTTTCTGTAATGTTAAGTTTTTGTTTATTTTCTGTAATGTTAGGTTTTTTTATTTTTCCATAATTTTATTTGGTAACTTAGGGGTTGTTAGGTTAGGGGTGTTAGCTGTTAGGTAGTTAGTGGGTACTTTGCGATGGGGGTTGTGGCTGTTTAGGGGTTAATAGTGTAGCGGGGCAGTTTGCAATGTGGGGTGTCGTGGTTTAGGGGTTAATAGTGTACCAGAGTAGTTTGAGTTGTGGGGGTGTGGTGGTTTAGGGATTAATCGTGCAGCAAGGCAGTTTGTGGGGGTGTGGCAGTTTAGGGGATAATAATAATAGTAGCAGGGTACTTTAAGGTGGGCTATATGGCAGTTTAGGGTTTATTAGAGAAGAGGGCTTAATCCTATGTGGGTTAGTGTGCGAATAAGGGTGTTCGTTTTTATTTTCGCTCAATTGACTTCTATGAGGGAATACGTTATGCGGGCTCAATATTTTAACTTCGCCTTTTTGACTTTAAATCTAAAGTCGAGCATAGTTAGAGAGCTCCACTCATAATCTAGCCTAAAATGTGTAATACTACTTAATTAAAAAAAATATATATATTATTTTATTTGCTTGTGTTTCCTGTAAAAAAAAATATTGATATTTATTGATAGATAGATAGATAGATAGATAGATAGATAGATAGATAGATAGATAGATAGATATACTGTATAAACCTAAAATAATAAAAAAAAAAGATAACATTTGGTGCAAGGAGATACAAAAAGATACTTGATCAAAAGAAAAAAAGAAAAAACAGCACTGATCATCATTAAAGAAATAAAAGAGATGAAGGAGTAAAGGACAGACAATCACCCAAAAAAGTTTTTCAGGCACAATTGTATCTAAATCTATAACATTTTATTACAGCATAGTACATAAAAAAATGTCACACCACCATTAAAATTCATCCCTCTAGTGGCCACTAAGAGATCTAAAGTCCCAAATGTATAATCCACAACAAAAATGAATTCATCATAAAAAAATAGGATTATAGCCTGTTGCCCATGAGAACTACCACTGAGAGTTACCCGCTCTCCTAACCCCACTGAGGGACCACAGTAATTTGATGAAACAACCTCACCTGAGTTCAACCACATCAGTTGTTTATGGATTCCCAGTTCCAACAGCTTATAAATCAATCAGGGAAAATGATATTGTTACTAAGCGTTTATGCTACATCTACATTCCAATCGGCCCTTGTCAATAGTGGCAATAATTATCGGCTGCAAATTCAAACAATCCCACATTTAGTTACTGCTTATGCTATGTGTCATGATAGCATGTTTTTTTCCTTTTAAAAACTTGGTCATCAAGGTGCAACCTCTTTGAACATCAGCTACAATACTGAGGTGGAGCAGTGTCACATTTGATAGTTTCAGAACTGTTAAAGTCCAGTTTTAGAAGATGAGAGATGTCATTTTAAAAGAAACCCGTAACTTCTTCTTGATTTCAGATGTATAACACTCCGAACTGGAAAACAGTGCATTTAAAATTAATAAATGTAAATATTGAAAAATCAATATTTTTAAAAGAGTGTCAATATAATCACTTAGAAACCATCCAGAGTATGCCCAAATAGCAATCATATTATTTACCATTGATCAGGTGTAAAGGAGCCAATGTATGTAAGTTTCCGGTGGATTCACAGTTTCTATCTTGATAACAAGTCAGTGGCAGACCTAATGAATAGAGCAAAACACAGGTTAGGATGTGATTTCGATGAATGGAGGTGATATTACACTGACTGCAGGAACCTGCAGGCAAGTAATTGTATACAGCTGCGCTGTCAGAGAGACAGCTAAATGTGTGTAGTAAACAGGCTTATATATAGTCCCCAATGGGTTATAAATAAATATATATGTTTGCATTTAATATATAAAATAAAAACAACAAATTCAGCACAATTTAAAAGGCAATCGCCAAAAAGAATATACAGCATAAACATATACAATCTAAAAATTCATGACATAGAAATAAATACTAACAAGCTCAATAATGCAAATGTTGGTAACAGCTCAATAATGTGAATGTTGGTTAGTTGACTGAAAGTCTTTTGACAAGCAAAGTCGTCTTTTTGTAAGCAAAAGCACAGTGGTGTCTTGGTTAGTGGTTGTTAGGGCTTGGCTTATATAGCAGACACATTGATGGTACAAGTTTAAAAAGCTGCAGAGCTGCAAGGCGAGAAGAAGGACAAAGGAATCCTTTAAAACAGAAATATTATTCAAATGGCAAGGTGTATACTTATACCAGTTGCCGTTATTGGTTGTTCTCCAAAAGTTTTTCTCTCTTTGGATATCGTTAGTCTCTCAGGCACTTCCTAAACTCTTGTGGAAGGACTACAGTGAGTCAGATCGAGTTCAATGAACTCCCACGCCATCAGAATTACAGGACTACGGAAGCCCAAAAGAGTTACAGCAAAGAGCAACGAATTTTGGGTGCGTACAGCCTTTCTCAAGCTCAATACTACTGATGCTGCATATGGACTACTTATTTATACGCTAATTTGTTTGTTATTTTGTGTAATCTATTTTTTTCGTTTTGGGGTGGGTTTTTATTTATTTCATGTAATTGGCAAGAGTCCATGAGCTAGTAACGTATGGGATATACAATCCTACCAGGAGGGTCAAAGTTTCCCAAACCTCAAAATGCCTATAAATACACCCCTCACCACAACCACAATTCAGTTTTTACAAACTTTGCCTCCTATGGAGGTGGTGAAGTAAGTTTGTGCTAAGATTTCTATGTTGACATGTGCTTCTCAGCATTTTGAAGCCCGATTCCTCTCAGAGTACAGTGAATGTCAGAGGGATGTGAAGGGAGTATCACCTACAGGGAGTGCAGAATTATTAGGCAAATGAGTATTTTGACCACATCATCCTCTTTATGCATGTTGTCTTACTCCAAGCTGTATAGGCTCGAAAGCCTACTACCAATTAAGCATATTAGGTGATGTGCATCTCTGTAATGAGAAGGGGTGTGGTCTAATGACATCAACACCCTATATCAGGTGTGCATAATTATTAGGCAACTTCCTTTCCTTTGGCAAAATGGGTCAAAAGAAGGACTTGACAGGCTCAGAAAAGTCAAAAATAGTGAGATATCTTGCAGAGGGATGCAGCACTCTTAAAATTGCAAAGCTTCTGAAGCGTGATCATCGAACAATCAAGCGTTTCATTCAAAATAGTCAACAGGGTCGCAAGAAGCGTGTGGAAAAACCAAGGCGCAAAATAACTGCCCATGAACTGAGAAAAGTCAAGCGTGCAGCTGCCAAGATGCCACTTGCCACCAGTTTGGCCATATTTCAGAGCTGCAACATCACTGGAGTGCCCAAAAGCACAAGGTGTGCAATACTCAGAGACATGGCCAAGGTAAGAAAGGCTGAAAGACGACCACCACTGAACAAGACACACAAGCTGAAACGTCAAGACTGGGCCAAGAAATATCTCAAGACTGATTTTTCTAAGGTTTTATGGACTGATGAAATGAGAGTGAGTCTTGATGGGCCAGATGGATGGGCCCGTGGCTGGATTGGTAAAGGGCAGAGAGCTCCAGTCTGACTCAGACGCCAGCAAGGTGGAGGTGGAGTACTGGTTTGGGCTGGTATCATCAAAGATGAGCTTGTGGGGCCATTTCGGGTTGAGGATGGAGTCAAGCTCAACTCCCAGTCCTACTTCCAGTTTCTGGAAGACACCTTCTTCAAGCAGTGGTACAGGAAGAAGTCTGCATCCTTCAAGAAAAACATGATTTTCATGCAGGACAATGCTCCATCACACGCGTCCAAGTACTCCACAGCGTGGCTGGCAAGAAAGGGTATAAAAGAAGAAAATCTAATGACATGGCCTCCTTGTTCACCTGATCTGAACCCCATTGAGAACCTGTGGTCCATCATCAAATGTGAGATTTACAAGGAGGGAAAACAGTACACCTCTCTGAACAGTGTCTGGGAGGCTGTGGTTGCTGCTGCACGCAATGTTGATGGTGAACAGATCAAAACAATGACAGAATCCATGGATGGCAGGCTTTTGAGTGTCCTTGCAAAGAGAGGTGGCTATATTGGTCACTGATTTGTTTTTGTTTTGTTTTTGAATGTCAGAAATGTATATTTGTGAATGTTGAGATGTTATATTGGTTTCACTGGTAAAAATAAATAATTGAAATGGGTATATATTTGTTTTTTGTTAAGTTGCCTAATAATTATGCACAGTAATAGTCACCTGCACACACAGATATCCCCCTAAAATAGCTAAAACTAAAAACAAACTAAAAACTACTTCCAAAAATATTCAGCTTTGATATTAATGAGTTTTTTGGGTTCATTGAGAACATGGTTGTTGTTCAATAATAAAATTAATCCTCAAAAATACAACTTGCCTAATAATTCTGCACTCCCTGTATTGAATGCAATGGTTTTCCTCGCGGGAGATTTATTTCATAGGTTCTCTGTTATCAGCCATAGAGATTCATCTCCTACCTCCCTTATTCAGATCGACAATATACTCTCATATTCCATTACCTCTACTTATAACTGTTTCAGTACTGGTTTGGCTATCTGCTATATGTGGATGGGTGTCTTTCGGTAAGTATGTTTTCATTACTTAACTTACACTTACACTCTCAGCTGTGGTTTGGCACTTTATGCATTAATATAAAATTCTAAAATATGTATTGTACTTATATTTGCCATGAGTCAGGTTTATGTATATTTCCTTTTGCAGACTATCAGTTTCATATTTGGGGAAAAAACAGATTTAGGAAAAAAAAAAATCTTACCTGGGGTATAGTCTTTTCTCAATTGACTGCTTTTTCATTAAATTTTGCGGGCAAAATTAGGCTTGCGAGGGCGCAAAATGCCAAAGTTTATTGCGTCATTCTTGGTGCGAGAATGTTTTTTGGTGTGAAGGTATGTCCGATGACGCAAATTCGTCATTTCCGGCGTCTTAGTTGACGCTGAGTTCCTTGCGTCTTCAATGACACGAGTATGTCATTTCCGGATGTTGTTAGCGCCAAAAAATTGTCAGTTCGCGTTGTGCGTCATATTTGGCGTCAAACAATTTCAATATTTAAAGCCCCATTCCTAGATGCCTCTTGCCTTGTTTCAAAGTCAGAGGGCTATGCTGTTTGCATTTTTTTCCATTCCTGAAACTGCCATAAAAGGAAATTGATCATTTTGCTTAATATGTTGTTTTTTCTCTTACATTTGCAAGATGTCTCAATCTGATCCTGTCTCAGAAATCACTGTTGGAACCCTGCTGCATGATAACAGTTCTACCAAAGCTAAGTGCATTTGTTGTAAATTTGTGGAGATTATATCTCCAGCTGTGGTATGTAATAGTTCTCATGATAAGTTTTTACATGCATAGAATGTGTCCATCAGTAAAAGTACAATGTCTGTTGTTCCTTCAACATCTAATGTACATGATATACCTGTGAATATAAAAGATTTTATTGCTGATGCGATTCAGAAGGCTTTGTCTGCCATCCCACCTTCTAATAAACGTAAAAGGTCTTTAAAAACTTCTCATAAAGTTGATGAAATTTCAAATAACCGACAACATACTGAATTATCCTCCTCTGATGAGGATCTATCTGATTTAGAAGATCATTCCTCAGATGTTGACACTGACAAATCTACTTATTTATTTAAAATGGAGTATATTTGTTCCTTGTTAAAAGAGGTGTTGATTACATTGGATATTGAGGAAACTAGTCCTCTTGATATTAAAACTAGTAAACGTTTAAATTCTGTTTATAAACCTCCTGTGATTACCCAGAGGTTTTTCCAGTTCCTGATGCTATTTCTGATATGATTTCTAAGGAATGGAATAGGCCTGGTACTTCTTTTATTCCTTCTTCAAGGTTTAAAAAATCGTATCCTTTGCCAGCAGTTAGATTGGCGTTTTTGGGAAAAGATCCCCAAAGTTGATGGGGCTATTTCTACTCTTGCTAAACTTACTACTATTCCTATGGAAGATAGTACTTCTTTTAAAGACCCTTTAGATAGGAAACTTGAATCTTATCTAAGGAAAGCTTATTTATATTCTGGATTTCTTCTCAGGCCTGCCATTTCTATGGCTGATGTTGCAGCTGCATCAACTTTTTGGTTGGAAAGCTTAGTGCAACAGGAAATGGATCCTGATTTGTCTAGCATTGTTCGCTTGCTTCAACATGCTAATCATTTTATCTGTGATGCCATTTTTGATATCATCAAAATTTATGTTAAATCCTATGTCTTTAGCTATTATAGCTAGAAGAGCTTTGTGGCTCAAATATTGGAATGCTGACATGGTATCTAAGTCTAGATTACTATCTCTTTCTTTCCAAGGTAATAAGTTATTTGGTTCTCAGTTGGATTCGATTATATCAACTGTCACTGGGGGGAAGGGAGTTTTTTGCCTCAGGATAAAAAACCTAAGGGTAAATCTAAAGCTTCTAACCGTTTTCGTTCCTTTAGACAAAATAAAGAACAAAAACCTAATCCTAACCCCAAAGAATCTGGTTCCAATTGGAAACCTTCTTCAAGTTGGAGTAAATCCAAACCATTTAAGAAATCAAAGCCAGCCCCCAAGTCTGCATGAAGGTGAGGCTCTCATTCCAGCTCAGCTGGTAGGGGGCAGATTAAGATTCTTCCAAAACATTTGGGCAGATTCTGTCCAAAATCAATGGATTAATTCAGGCCAGTTCTGGATCTGAAAATTTTGAATCGTTATGTAAGAGTGCCAACTTGCAAAATGGTGACTATAAGGACTATTCTGCCTTTTGTTCAGCAATATGTCAACAATAGACTTACAGGATGCATATCTTCATATTCTGATTCATCCAGACCGCTATCAATTTTTGAGATTCTCTTTTCTAGACAAGCATTACCAATTTGTCGCTCTTCCATTTGGCCTAGCGACAGGTGCAATAATCTTTTCAAAGGTTCTCGGTGCCCTACTCTCTGTAATCAGAGAACGGGGTATTGCAGTGTTTCCTTGTTTGGACAATATCTTGGTACTAGCTCAGTCTTTACATTCTGCAGAATCTCACACAAATCAACTAGTGTTTTTTCTTCAAAAAAATGGTTGGAGGATCAATTTACCAAAAAGTTCTTCGATTCCTCAGACAAGGGTCACCTTTTTAGGTTTCCAGATAGATTCAGTGTCCATGACTCTGTCTCTAACGGACAAGAGATGATTAAAATTGGTTTCAGCTTGTCGGAAACCTTCAGTCTCAATCATTACCTTCAGTAGCTATGTGTATGGAAGTTTTAGGTCTCATGACTGCAGCATCGGACGCGATCCCCTTTGCTCGTTTTCATATGAGACCTCTCCAGCTTTGTATGCTGAACCAATGGTGCAGGGATTATACAAATATCTCACAATTAATATCCTTAAATCCCAATGTTCGACTCTCTCTGACTTGGTGGTTAGATCACCATCGTATAGTTTAAGGGGCCTCTTTTGTTCGACCAACCTGGACTTTGATCACAACAGAAGCAAGTCTTTCAGGTTGGGGAGCTGTCTGGGGATCTCTGACAGCACAAGGGGTTTGGAAATCTAAAGAGGCGAGATTACCAATCAATATTTTAGAACTCTGTGCTATTTTCAGGGCTCTTCAGGTTTGGCCTCTGTTGAAGAGAGAACCATTCATTTGTTTTCAAACAGACAATATCACAACTGTGGCATATGTCAATCATCAGGGTGGGACTCACAGTCCAAGCTATGAAAGAAGTATCTCGGATACTTGCTTGGGAGGAATCCAGCTCCTGTCTAGTTTCTGCATTTCATATCCCAGGTATAGACAATTGGGAAGCGGATTATCTCAGCCATCAGACCATCCGGGGGAGTGGTCGCTCCATCCAGATGTGTTTTCTCCGATTTTTCAGATGTGGGGTCTTCCAGAAATAGATCTGATGACTTCTCATCTAAACAAGAAACTTCCCAGGCACCTGTCTAGGGATCCTCAGGCGGATGCGTTAGCAGTTCCTTGGTGTTACCAACCTGCTTATATCTTCCCACCTCTAGTTCTTCTTCCAAGAGTGATTTCCAAGATCATCATGGAACATTTGTTTGTGTTGCTGGTAGCTCCAGCATGGCCTCACAGGTTTTGGTATGCGGATCTTGTTCAGATGTCCAGTTGCCAACCTTGGCCACTTCCATTAAGGCCAGACCTTCTATCTCAAGGTCCATTTTTCCATCAGGATCTCAAATCATTAAATTTGAAGGTATGGAAATTGAACGTCTAGTGCTTAGTCATAGAGGTTTCTCTGACTCTAGTATATTTGTTATCTTTTCTGGTTCTAGGAAAGGTCAGAAGGCTTCTGCCATTTCCTTGGCATCTTGGTTAATGCTTTTGATTCATCAGGCTTATTTGGAGTCGGGTCAGGCCCTGCCTCAGAGAATTACAGCTCATTCTACTAGATCAGTCTCCACTTCGTGGGCTTTTAAGAATGAAGCTTCAGTTGATCAGATTTGCAAAGCAGCAACTTGGTCTTCTTTGCAAAGATTTACTAAATTCTACCGTTTTTATGTATTTGCTTCCTCAGAAGCAATTTTTGGTAGAAAAGTTCTTCAGGCAGCTGTCTCAGTTTGATTCATCTACTTATGTTTAAGTTTGTTCTTTTTTCCTTATGAGAATAAATTTATATTTTGGGTTGTGGATTAATTATTTTCAGGGGAGAATGGATGTTATTATTTTATCCCTCCCTCTCTAGTGACTCTTCTGTGGAGTTCCACATCTTGGGTATTACTATCCCATATGTCACTAGCTCATGGACTCTTGCCAATTACATGAAAGAAAACATAATTTATGTAAGAACTTACCTGATAAATTCATTTCTTTCATATTGGCAAGAGTCCATGAGACCCACCCTTTTTATGGTGGTTATGATTTTTTGTATAAAGCACAATTATTTCCAAATTCCTTTCCTGTTGATGCTTTTTACTCCTTTCTTTATCACCCCACTACTTGGCTGTTCGTTAAACTGAATTGTGGGTGTGGTGAGGGGGTGTATTTATAGGCATTTTGAGGTTAGGGAAACGTTGCCCCTCCTGGCAGGATTGTATATCCCATACGTCACTAGCTCATGGACTCTTGCCAATATGAAAGAAATTAAATTTATCAGGTAAGTTCTTACATAAATTATGTTTTTTAAATTAGGGCTTGGGCAGCAAAAGAGCTAAATGCCCTTTTAAGGGCAATGCCCTTACAAATGCCCTTTTCAGGGCAATGGGTAGATTAGGTTTTATTTTATTTTTATTTTGTGGGTTTGGGGGGTGGGGGTTTGTATACTGTTAGGGGGTGTTTGTTTTGTTTTGTAGCAAAAGAGCTGTTAACTTTAGGGCAATGCCCTACAAAAGGCCCTTTTAAAGGCCCCCAAAAGGCCCTTTTAATGGCCCTTGATAGTTTATTATAGATTAGGCTTTTTTGTAATGGTAGGTTTTAAAAAAAAAAAAATTTTAGTGTTTTTTATTTTTTGTAATGTTAGGTTTTAGTGTAAGTCAAAGTATACTAAGAATTAACTTGCCCTGAAAGGTGATTAAATTAAGCTGTACATAAAAAAACAGGCAATCCTAAAAACCTGTTACAATTGGAGAGTACTGTGATAAAAAAGGGGGGGTATATGTAAAGCGCTTAACAATTTAGGCTTAAAATCTAAAAATTGTCAAGCAGTCAAGAAAAGGTATAAAATGTATAAATATTTGAATAATATTTATATAGAACTTTGCCTCAAATAAAGATAAATAATATATCTATAAGTAGGATAGATATATATTATGAAATACAAAGTTTTCAAAGTTCTATATAAATATTATTCAAATATTTATACATTTTATACCTTTTATTGACTGCTTGACAATTTTTAGATTTTAAGCCTACATTTTTAGGCGCTTTACATATACCCCCCCTTTTTTAGGTTTTAGTGTAAGGCAGGTTAGGTTTTATTTGACAGGTAAGTTTGTATTTATTTTAACTAGGTAGTTAGTAAATAGTTAATAACTATTTACTAACTACTCTACCTAGTTAAAATAAATACAAATTTACCTGTGAAATAAAAATAAAACCTAAGCTAGCTACAATATAACTATTAGTTATATTGTAGCTAGCTTAGGTTTTATTTCACAGGTAAGTATTTAGTTTTAAATAGGTATTATAATAGTTAATAATTGCAACTTTAGTTTAGTTCTATTTTAATTATGTTAAAGTTAGGGGGTGTTAAGTTTAGGGTTACGGTTAGGGTTAAGTTAGGGTTAGGTTTAGGGGTTAATATAGTTTAATTTAGGTTGTTGCGATGTGGGGGGCTGGTGGTTTAGGGGTTAATAGGTTTATTTAGTGGTAGTGATGTGGGAGGACAGAGGTTTAGGGGTTAGTACCTTTATTTTGTGGTGGCAATGTTGGGGTGCGGCGGAATAGGGGTTAATAACTTTAATATAGTGGCGGCGATGTTGGGGTGCGGCGGAATAGGGGTTAATAATTTTAATATAGTGGCGGCGATATCGGGAGCAGCAGATTAGGGGTTAATAGCTTAATTTAGGTGGTGGTGATATTGGGAGCGGCAGATTAGGGGTTAATATCATGATGTAGGTGGCGGCGATGTCGGGGGCGGCAGATTAGGGGTGTTTAGACTCAGGGTTTATGTTAGGGTTTTAGGTTTAAACGTTATTTTTTTTCCCCAGAGACATCAATGGGGCTGCGTTACGGAGCTTTTCATTCCGCGATCACAGGTGTTTTTCTTTTTTCTGACCCGCTCACCCCATTGATGTCTATGGGGAAAGCATGCATGAGCACGTCAAAACAGTGCTTGTTTTTTGTGCAGTATGGAGCTTAAAAGCACCCCTTGCACTAGTCTAGTGTGTGTATATACTTTTTTTTTTTAAATCATAATTGACTCAGTTGGTCCCGCTTGCTGCCGACGTCACATTACGTCCTCCCACCAATAGCCGCCTTCCTGCAGTCTGCATGTGGCTTGAGTGAGTCATGCACGTGATCTCCAAGGCTAGGCGGCAATCGTGTTCGGCAGGGCTGAAGAGGACTCAAAGCCGGCAGCTAGTGTACAAGCAGTGGCAGACTGAGTGGAAAAGCAGACGCGTACTCAGGTGAGTGATGGCAGTATGGAGGTCAGTATGGTCCCTGCAGACTGGCTAAGTGGTGCAAAAGTGCTCCGGTGGCTGACGGTCACTGTGACTGAACAAAATAAATAAATTCATTAATATAGCTAATGATGTAACTGTGTTACTGACTGTTGCCTGGGGCTGGCATGTGTGGAGGATGGCCCCAGGTCCCTGATGGAACTGTTAACAACAACATATATATGAGGAATACAGTTTTGTGTCTCTGTGTGAGTGTGACAGTCTCAGACCTAAATAGCAGCACTGACTGTTGCCTGGCATGTATGGAGGATGGTTCCTGACCCTGTTGGAACAACATATTTATGAGAAATACAGTTTTGTGTCTCTGTGTGAGTGTGTTGCAGACATAAATAGCAGCACTGACTGTGGCCTGCCATGTTGGTCCCTGATCATAAACAACTGTAACGCTAACAACATATTTATGAGGAATACGAATACAGTTTTGTGTCTCTGAATGTGACAGTGTAAATATTGTAAAGTGCTAAAGAAAAACTAAAACGCTGTTAATTTAACATTATTTTGAGCCTCAATGACATGACTAGTTAAAAAAAAAAGTGTTTATTTTTAATATTTTGTTAGCTGGGTTAATTAAGCAATTTAAAGACTCCATAACATGGCTTTAATGGTATTTATTACATTTATTTAGAAATTCTATGTGAGTTGTTTTAATCCAGTTTCACAATAAATGTAGTATCATATATAAATATATACTGTGTATATATATATATATATATATATATATATATACACACACACACACACACACACAGATACATATTAAAACAAGTGTGTGTATATATATATATATATATATATCTTTTTTATTATTCATGTTTCCATATATTCATTTATCCATATACTCAATTATTACTATCTCCTCTACTATATATTCCTTTAATACTGGCATTGGCTATAAATTAAATATTGAGATGGCTACACTTTCCTGCAGAATATGCAGGTCTGCTCTTATTTTGACTCTCATACATGCTTTGTAAATGTGCCCCCTCGTGAAAAAAAAATGCCCCCCGATTTCATTCGTTCTGGAGCCGACCCTGCTTTGCGGGTCCGTCCCTTTTTTTTTTAGAAAATAGAGAGACCTTAAATATTGGGGCCTCAGTGAAAAAGTTTGCTTAAAGGGATACTAAACACAATTTTTTTATTTTCTGATTCAGATAGAGCATGCAATTTTAAGCAACTTTCTAATTTACTACTATTATCAATTTTTCTTTGTTCTTTTGCTATCTTTATTTGAAAAAGCAGGAGCCGGCCCATTTTTGCTTCAGCACCCTGGATAACGATTGTGATTGATAGATACATTTAGCCACCAATCAGCAAGTGCAACCTAGGTGCTGAGCCAAAAATGGGCCAGCTACTTAGCCTACATTACTGCTTTTTCAAATTAAGATAGCAAGAGAACAAACAAAAATTAATAATAGGAGTAAATTAGAAAGTTGCTTAAAATTGCATGCTCTGTCTGAATCCCGAAAGAAAAAATGTAGGTTTAGTGTCCCTTTAAGAGAAACTAAGCAGACACTTTACAAAGAACTCCCTTCTCTTGTCTGTAGAATACACCCTGCCAACCAGGACCTTGTGAACATAAGAGTATAGGGCACAGTGTGCAGCTTCCTGATGTTAACCCCACATGGCTGCAAGTCTGCTAATTCATAGTTTGTAACATGCAGCACAAAATGTTTCATCATGCTGCTGCACTGCTTGATGGGCCCCCCATCACTCGGGCTCCAATATCACTGCCCCGCTTGGACCTCCAGTGGGTCCACCCCTGTAACAAGTACCAGAGGCGTAACTAGAAACCACAGGGCCCAGGTGCAAGAATCTAAGAAGGGGATATATAACGGAAATACAACGGAAAGTCTCTTAAAGGGACAGTCTACTTGAAAATTGTTATTGTTTAAAAAGATAGATTATCCCTTTATTACCCATTCCCCAGTTTTGCATAACAAACACTGCTATATTAATATACTTTGTACCTCTGTGATTACCTTTATATAAGCCTCTGCAGACTGTTCCTTATCCTGCCCCTTATCTCAGGGCTTTTTACTTGCATTTTCAAACCACACACTGGTAGACATGACTAAGAACCAGTGTGTAGTTTGAAACGTTGTCGTATTGCTTTATGGACCCTGTGAAAAAGAAATAAAGGTCTTTTAAATTATCTCCTGGAGGCTGGAAATCCATTTATTTTTATTCTATATTGGGACTTAGCTAGTCCTGCTCCTTGCCACAGGAAAGAAATATACAGGTGCTGTCTCCCACACTACTAATCTAAAGCAGTATTACCCAGTCTTTGTTCCTGAATGACTTACTTCACTGAGAGAGAGGGAACTTCATACCACACACACATATTTCACCTTAGTAAACAATTCATATATGTTTCAGGTTGAAAACCTGCAGAAAACAGATTGTGATAAACCCCTATGTATTTAATTTGTACCTAAAGGGTTAAATACATGGCTAAAGTCCTGTCCAGAAGCTATAATATGTTGCAGCTTGTGAGCAGCACACATATGGTGAGCCAACACACGTGTAGCCACCAGACCCTGGCTATGTCCTGCTCAGTAGCTGCAATGTGTTGTGGCTCCAAAGCAGGAATTATAATCATGTTAATATATGCAGATGAGCCCCATTTTGATGGTGACTCAATCCCCATCAGCCATTTTCATGGTTTATCTGCAGCACTTTTTTCATTATTAGTTTGTGAAAAATGTACCTATAACACAAGCCAGTCCTGTTTGTCTGATCACAATCCAAATTCTCAATAAGGACAAACATACTGGGCCATTTTTCACTTATAAAATTGAAAAGCTAAGAGGACTTGCTGAACAATACTTTTCATCGTATTACCGAATACCACAAAAAAATCTTAGAATCTAACATTGTTTTTGTGCCTGGGTGAAGCACACTGGAGTTACAAGATGCCTTACTGGAGGATATTAGGAACCAACATCACAAAAACTGATACAAATACTACCTGATCAATAAATTAACCCCTTAGTGACCAGACCATTTTTCAATTTTCTTACCGTTAGGGACCAGGACTATTTTTACATTTCTGCGGTGTTTGTGTTTAGCTGTAATTTTCCTCTTACTCATTTACTGTACCCACACATATTACAGGGAGTGCAGAATTATTAGGCAAGTTGTATTTTTGAGGATTAATTTTATTATTGAACAACAACCATGTTCTCAATGAACCCAAAAAACTCATTAATATCAAAGCTGAATAGTTTTGGAAGTAGTTTTTAGTTTGTTTTTAGTTATAGCTATTTAGGGGGATATCTGTGTGTGCAGGTGACTATTACTGTGCATAATTATTAGGCAACTTAACAAAAAACAAATATATACCCATTTCAATTATTTATTTTTACCAGTGAAACCAATATAACATCTCAACATTCACAAATATACATTTCTGACATTCAAAAACAAAACAAAAACAAATCAGTGACCAATATAGCCACCTTTCTTTGCAAGGACACTCAAAAGCCTGCCATCCATGGATTCTGTCAGTGTTTTGATCTGTTCACCATCAACATTGCGTGCAGCAGCAACCACAGCCTCCCAGACACTGTTCAGAGAGGTGTACTGTTTTCCCTCCTTGTAAATCTCACATTTGATGATGGACCACAGGTTCTCAATGGGGTTCAGATCAGGTGAACAAGGAGGCCATGTCATTAGATTTTCTTCTTTTATACCTTTCTTGCCAGCCACGCTGTGGAGTACTTGGACGCGTGTGATGGAGCATTGTCCTGCATGAAAATCATGTTTTTCTTGAAGGATGCAGACTTCTTCCTGTACCACTGCTTGAAGAAGGTGTCTTCCAGAAACTGGCAGTAGGACTGGGAGTTGAGCTTGACTCCATCCTCAGCCCGAAAAGGCCCCACAAGCTCATCTTTGATTATACCAGCCCAAACCAGTACTCCACCTCCACCTTGCTGGCGTCTGAGTCGGACTGGAGCTCTCTGCCCTTTACCAATCCAGCCACGGGCCCATACATCTGGCCCATCAAGACTCACTCTCATTTCATCAATCCATAAAACCTTAGAAAAATCAGTCTTGAGATATTTCTTGGCTCAGTCTTGACGTTTCAGCTTGTGTGTCTTGTTCAGTGGTGGTCGTCTTTCAGCCTTTCTTACCTTGGCCATGTCTCTGAGTATTGCACACCTTGTGCTTTTGGGCACTCCAGTGATGTTGCAGAAATATGGCCAAACTGGTGGCAAGTGGCATCTTGGCAGCTGCACGCTTGACTTTTCTCAGTTCATGGGCAGTTATTTTGCGCCTTGGTTTTTCCACACGCTTCTTGCGACCCTGTTGACTATTTTGAATGAAACGCTTGATTGTTCGATAATCACGCTTCAGAAGCTTTGCAATTTTAAGAGTGCTGCATCCCTCTGCAAGATATCTCACTATATTTTACTTTTCTAAGCCTGTCAAGTCCTTCTTTTGACCCATTTTGCCAAAGGAAAGGAAGTTGCCTAATAATTATGCACACCTGATATAGGGTGTTGATGTCATTAGACCACACCCCTTCTCATTACAGAGATGCACATCACCTAATATGCTTAATTGGTAGTAGGCTTTCGAGCCTATACAGCTTGGAGTAAGACAACATGCATAAAGAGGATGATGTGGTCAAAATACTCATTTGCCTAATAATTCTGCACTCCCTGTATATACCGTTTTTTTTCTCGCCATTAAATGGACTTTCTAAAGATACCATTATTTTCATCATATCATATAATTTACTTAAAAAAATTCTAATAAATAATGATGAAAAAATTGAAAAAACACACACTTTTTCTAACTTTGACCCCCAAAATCTGTTACACATCTACAACCACCAAAAAACACCCATGCTAAATAGTTTCTAAATTTTGTCCTGAGTTTAGAAATACCCAATGTTTACATGTTCTTTGCAAGTTATAGGGCAATAAGTACAAGTAGCACTTTGCTATTTCCAAACCATATTAGTGATAGTTACATTGTAACACTGATATCTGTCATGAATCCCTGAATAACCCTTCACATGTATATTTTCATTTTTTAGTAGACAACCCAAAGTATTGATCTAGGCCCCATTTGCTATATTTCATGCCACCAAATGCGATCAAATAAAAAAAAATTGTTAACTTTTTCACAAACTTTAGGTTACTCACTGAAATTATTTACAAACAACTTGTACAAGTATGGCACAAATAGTTGTAAATGCTTCTCTGGGATCCCCTTTGTTCAAAAATAGCACACAAATATGGTTTTGGCTTTGCTTTTTGGTAATTAGAAGGCCGCTAAATTCCGCTGCGCACCACAGTTGTATTATGCCCAGCAGTGAAGGGGTTAATTAGGTAGCTTGTAGGGTTAATTTTAGCTTTACTGTAGAGATCAGCCTCCCACCCCCTGATCCCTCCCTGACCACCCTCAAACAGCTCTCTTACCTCCTCTACCTATTAGCTGCCATGTTAGGTACTGTCTGCCAGTCCCATTTTACTATATTTTTTCTTTTCTTTTTTTTTTTATATATAGAAAAAACATTTTTTTTGGTAGTGTAGCTGCCTCCCCCTCATTCCCCTACCACCTTACCGCCTCCCAGATAATTTTAGTAAACTATTATTTCCCCCTCTCCCTCCTTCCCACTTTTACCGCAGTGTAAGCTGTTCCATCCGCTCCCGCCCCCTCCCACCCTCCTCCTGCCCCCTACAGTGATGGGATGCCCACCGTCTCCCTCCTATCTCTCCCGCGCCACCAACGATCGGCACTATCGCTGGCAGATGCAGAGAAGGCCACAGAGTCTATATATGTGTACATATGTATTTATGTGTTTATTTGTGTATATATGCCTGTAAATAAATAATTACATATATAAATACATAAATACACACATATATCTATACTATAATCACATTTGTAACATGTCCGTCGGTGTTGCCAGTTGCGCACGCATCCTCAAAGGAATATTCGCTGCACGATGCAGCCAAAAGCATGTTGGCTGCACGCGCAGCCAAAAAAATCCACGAAGCTGCATCCTGGTGGATTCCGAAAATAACAGGGTGGTGAAAAAAACACCCTGCCATTTTTGGAATCCACCTGGATACAGCGTAGGCAAACAAAGCCTTAAAAAAAAAAAAAAACACGCAACCGCCCGCACGAAACAACGAAAAAACACATAACCGCCCACAAGAAATAAAAAAAAACTAACCGCCCAAACGGAGCATAACAAAAAAAACTAACCTCCCGCACAAAGTATTACCAAACACCGAAACCGCCAACATCGCAAAATAATAAAGTAATTAACCCCTAATCTGCAAATAACATAATTAAAATATTAACCCCTAAACCGCCAAACCCCCACATCACAATAAACCTAACATTAACCCCTAAACCGACAAACCCCCACATCGCAATAAACCTAACATTAACCCCTAAACTGCCAAACCCCCACATAGCAATAAACCTAATTAGCCTATTAACCCCTAAACCGCCAAACCCCCAAATCACAATAAACTTAAATAACCTATTAACTCTTAAACCGGCAACCCCCCACAATGCAAATAACTAATTTAATTACTAAGCCCCCTAACCTAACACCCCCTAAATTAACCCCAATACTAAGTTACACTTAAATAAAACTTAAATTACAAAAAAATAAAAAAAATTAAAACTAATCCCTATGAAAATAAAAATGTGCCCCCAAAATAAAAACACCCCCTAATCTAAACTAAACTACCTATAGACCTTAAAAGGGCCTTTTGTAGGGCATTGCCCTAAATTAAACAGCTCTTTTACGTTTAAATACTAAGTCGCCCCTAACAGTAAAACGTCTCCCACCCACCAAATCCCCCAAAATAAAAAAACCTAACACTAAAAAAAAAACTAAACTACCCATTGTCCCTAAAAGGGCATTTGTATGGGCATTGCCCTTAAAAGTGCATTCAGCTCTTTTACTGCCCTTAAAAGGGCATTTAGCTCTTTTACAGCCCACGAAATCCCTAATCTTAAAAATAAAAAAATATATCCGAAGACTAAGTCCCAAATAGGTACTCACCATTCCTGAAGTCCGACGGAGAAGGTCTTCTTCCAGGCGGCTCCATCATCTTCTATCTTCATCTGGAGTGAAGGCTGCGCGGAGTGGAGGTGTGGAGCTGGCTTCCCCCGATGCACGGATCCTCAGCGGCGGTCGTCATCGGCGGTTCTCAGCCAATAGGATTTAAGCAGCTCTAATAAATTGAATGCGGTACGAGGAGCCTCCATGCCGCTGAGGATCGCCGCCAAACCTCTGCTTCGTGCCGTCTTCGCACAGGATGAAGATAGAAGATGACAGAGCCGCCTGGAAGAAGACCTTCTCCGCCGGATTTCAGGAATGGTGAGTACCTATTTGGGGCTTAGTTTTAGGATTTAATTTTTTTTAATATTTTTTATTTTTAAGATTAGGGATTTAATGGGCTGTAAAAGATCTGATTTCCCTTTTAAGGGCAGTAAAAGAGCTGAATGCCCTTTAGGGGCAATGGGTAGTTTAGTTTTTTTATTTTAGGGGGTTGGTTGGGTGGGGGGTTTAACTGTTCGGGGGTAATTGGTAATTTTTGTAAGTAAAAGAGCAGTTTAACTTAAGGCAATGCCCTACAAAATGCCCTTTTAAGGGCTATTGGTAGTTTAATATTAGATTAGGGGGTGTTTTTATTTTGGGGGGGATTTTTTATTTTTATAGGGGTATTAATTTAGGTTTGAATTTTTTTATTTTGGATAGCTTTGTTTATTTTTTTCTGTAATTTTACATTTTTAATTTTTTTTAGTAAAATTAGCTTGGGGGTTTGGATTTTTTAAACATAGACTGCCCTCTGGGCAGGGTTATCGCATAGTACATACATATACATATTTAGACAAGTAAGCCGTTTGCCTGCCTTTTGTTCTAACACCTGAGACCTCATATCTGAGCCTTTATAACTTTTTTGTGCAATATTTTGTTTTTAGCATTTTTATTAGATAGCGTTATTATGAGTGTAACTGTACTTTTAAATGTATTTTTGATGTGTTTTGTGACACTTTTTTGTTTCGCGAAACAGTTAACCAGAGCTCTGTGGTTGCGCTATCCTGACGTGCATTAAATTAAATTGTGCTCAAGTGATAGCATTTACTTTCAACTTGTAATACGAGCGCTACATCCGATGCCAGTAAACAGCTGCGATATACCCGATATCGCTTGCACACAACTGTTAGTGCGCCACTTGTAATCTGGCCCAATAACAATGATAAGTACTTTTACACTAATAAAAAGAAATAAACACACGTCTGTTATAGTTTTAAAACATAACAGGTTAATTGCACACATTACCAATTAGCATCACTACACACTATTTAAAGGGATTAGTCAACAAACATACCCTTCAACCTTTAATGTGATTCAGATAGAGCATTTGATTTTAAACAACTTTCTAATTTACTTCTAGTATCAATTTTTCTTCCTTCTCTTGGTATATTTTGCTGAAAAGCAGGCCCATTTAAGAAGCACTATATGGCAGCAGCTTTACAAGAATGTTATCCATTTGCAAAAGCACTAGATGGCAGCACAATTTCCTGCCATTTAGTGCTCCCGATGCCTACCTAGATATCTATTAAACACAGAATACCATGGGAACAAAGCAATTAGAAACTATTTTAAAATTGTTTGCTCTGTCTGAATCACAAAAGAACAATTTTGAGTTTCTTATTCCTTTAATCTGCATATTTGGGTTTTGGATAATTGTTAGTTTGGCTATTTGTTTTTTAATTACTGTTTGTGTTATTAGTTTCTAATGGGGGCATATTTTTAATATATTAAAGGGACATAATACTCATATACTAAATCACTTGAAACTGATGCGGTATAACTGTAAAAAGCTGACAGGAAAATATCACCTGAGCATCTCTATGTAAAAAAGGAAGATATTTTACCTCACAATCTCCTCAGCTCAGCAGAGTAAGTTCTGTGTAAAATGTTAAACTCAGCTGCTCCCAGCTGCAGGTAAAAAAAAATAAAAAATGAAGAAATGAACAGCAGCCAATCAGCATCAGCAGTGCTGAGGTCATGAACTCTTTTACTGTGATCTCATGAGATTTGACTTAACTCTCATGAGATTTCATAGTAAGCTTCCGTTACCTGATTGGTGAAATAATATGAGAGTTCACAAGGCTCATCCCCTAAGATGTCCCAGGACAGACATACTAATATGCTGCTTAGAAATCCTTTACAATGGGATGTGGCTACTGAGGAACTTTTGAGGTAAAATATCTTTCTTTTTTACATAGAGATGTTCAGGTGATATTTTCTAATCAGCTTTTTACAGCTATGCTGCATCACTTTCAAGTGTTTAAACATTTGGGTATTATGGCCCTTTAAATGACTGCAATATTCAGTATATCTTCAAAACATTCATAGCATTTATTTTTGTATTTCTGTAAGTTAGAATTTGTTTCCCTATAAATTAAGTTACCGTCATTTAACTAGACTTGAGTGCTGAATCTCTTTTAACAGTCCCAGAAAATAAGTTTGGGAAATGAATAGCTAAACCTTTTGGCATCATGTTGCCTACAAAAAGGAAGTATTTTGGTTGTTAATGAGGCATCTGACAAATAAAGTTGTAAGTCTTAAAACTTTAAGCCAGCAGTTGTCAGTAAACATTATAATACAGTTAATGCGTTAACCCAGTTGTTTTTAGCCTATAACTTTTTTTTTTACTGGAACATAAATTGCAGCTTTGCTTTTATTTCCAGATATAAAGTAAATAAAATTTAATTACCAACGGATTCAGAGTTGTTCAAGCATAAGTCATTTCCTGCTGTACAAATAGAAGTAATTACGTCATGAACAGGCAACTTTCTTATTTTCTTCTTTTCCTTTGTGTTATCTGAGATTTGATCACACATTAAATGTTATTCCCATGGTAGCTGGGCAGCAGAAATGTCACTTTAGTGGGGGGAAAAAAGAGCCTGCTGTGAAACTATGTTAACATTTTATTAGGAGCAAGTAAGGAATCTGGTTGACTTTTGTAAGAAATAAGCTGAGATCATTTAATAAAGTTCAGCGTGCAAAGCAAACAGGATTCATTACTGCTGACTATTTGTTCTCTGACGTGGATCTCTCACTATTCATGTGGTCTGTAGGTGGAGACTAATTTCACATCTGCACACAAGTTTACTAAACTTTAGCTGCTGCATAAAGGAATTTCTACGCTACAAACTCCAAGCCGAAACCATATAGTCATTTCCATCATTTGTAAATTTTAATCCTAAAACAGTTACAAAACAAAAACATCTACAGCTGCTCATACGTACACTATAGGCACGATGCTCTAAAGCTCTCTGATCCGGTAAAATTACCTCAGAACTAGAAGTTTTGTAAGTACTGTTAGTTTGAGAGCTGTTTAAAGGGCCATAATACCCAAATGTTTAAACACTTGGGGCGCGATCCGATATCGATCGCAGTTTGCGGCGCAAGTGAGGGAACCGGCGTCGCCCGCAGTTTCAGCTCGCAACTCGAGCCATCCCATATAGGTCGCCGTCAGATGCTAACGTGCCGTAAGTCTGACAAACCAGCGATGTCCAGAAATCTGCGTAAGTACAAATTTCTGGCGTCGCCAGTGACTTGCGCCACGTTAGAATCTGCCGGCGCCTATAAAACCTGACTAAAGTCTAAAACACCCGCACTGTCTAACACGCCTCCCTAACATAGCCCGCACTGTCTAACACGCCTCCCTAACATAGCCCGCACTGTCTAACACGCCTCCCTAACATAGCCCGCACTGTCTAACCCTCTATCCGCTATCCCCCCTCACTAGCCTAACAATAAAAATGCTATTAACCCCTAAACCGCCGCTCCTTTACCCCGCCGCAACCTAATAAAATTATTAACCCCTAAACCGCCGCTCCCGTACCCCGCCGCCAGCTATATTATATCTATAACCCCCTAAAGTGAGCCCCTAACACCGCCGCCATCTATATTAAAATGATTAACCCCTAATGTAAGCCCCTTACACCGCCGCCATCTCTATTAAAATGATTAACCCCTAATTTAATCTACCTACCCCGCCGCCAGCTATATTATCTATATTAACCCTAAGTATATTATAGTTAATATAGGTATTACATTATATATATTAACTATATTAACCCTAATTATATTAGGGTTAATATAGTTAATATAGTTACTATAGTATTTATATTAACTATATTAACTCTATCTAACCCTAACTAAATTTATATTAAATTAATCTAATTCATTTATAAACTAAAATGTTCCTATTTAAATCTAAATACTTACCTATAAAATAAACCCTAAGATAGCTACAATATAATTAATAATTACATTGTAGCTATGTTAGGGTTAATATTTATTTTACAGGTAAATTGTTAATTATTTTAACTAGGTATAATAGATATTAAATAGTTATTAACTATTTAATATCTACCTAGTTAAAATAATTACCCAATTACCTGTAAAATAAATCCTAACCTAAGTTACAAATACACCTACACTATCAATAAATTTAATAAACTACTAACATCTATCTAAAAATACAATTAAATTAACTAAACTAAATTACAAAAAAAAACAAACACTAAATTACAAAAAATAAAAAAAAGATTACAAGATATTTAAGCTAATTACACCTATTCTAAGCCCCCTAATAAAATAATAAACCCCCCAAATAAAAAAAATTCCCTGCCCTATTCTAAATTCAACAAATTTCAAAGCTCTTTACCTTACCAGCCCTTAAAAGGGCCTTTTGTGGGGCATGCCCCAAAGAATTCAGCTCTTTTGCATACAAGAAATACAATACCCCCCCCCCATTACAACCCACCACCCACATACCCCTATTCTAAACCCACCCAAACCCCCCTTAAAAAAGCCTAACACTACCCCCCTGAAGATCTCCCTACCTTGTCTTCACCACACCGGGCCGAACTCCTGATCCGATCCGGGCGATGTCTTCCTCCAAGCGGCAAAGAAGAATTCTTCCTCCGGCGATGTCTTCCTCCAAGCGGCAAAGAAGAATTCTTCCTCCGGCGACGTCTTCCTCCAAGCGGCAGCAAAGTCTTCATTCTTCCGGCGGCATCTTCAATCTTCTTTCTTCGCTCCGCCGCCGCGGAGCATCCATCCCGGCCGACTGCTGAACTTGGAATGATGTACCTTTAAATGACGTCATCCAAGATGGCGTCCGCCGAATTCCGATTGGCTGATAGGATTCTATCAGCCAATCGGAATTAAGTTAAAAAATTCTGATTGGCTGATTGAATCAGCCAATCAGATTCAAGTTCAATCCGATTGGCTGATCCAATCAGCCAATCAGATTGAGCTCGCATTCTATTGGCTGATCGGAACAGCCAATAGAATGCGAGCTCAATCTGATTGGCTGATTGGATCAGCCAATCGGATTGAACTTGAATCTGATTGGCTGATTCAATCAGCCAATCAGAATTTTTTAACTTAATTCCGATTGGCTGATAGAATCCTACCCCTCACAAACCCCCCAAAGAATTTGCATGGTTTCTCTCCATGCTAATGAGTGTTTGATCATTGTGCCCTAAGAGATCTCTACCATAGATATTACAACAAAGTTGTACTATGTAGACTTTTTTCATAAACATGTGTTATTATTATTATTATTATTATTATTAATAATAATAATAAAGCCACCGTCATTAAAAACACATTTCTAGAGACACTTTGCAGCAGTGCAATCAAGTACTAAAGTATTATCCACATCTGCCAATGACACCATGATGAAACACAGAAGTTTCACACAATATGAATAAAATATTAAAGGCCGGTGAACTTCCGAGCGGCGGCCAT
Source organism: Bombina bombina (assembly GCF_027579735.1). Taxonomy (NCBI): domain Eukaryota; kingdom Metazoa; phylum Chordata; class Amphibia; order Anura; family Bombinatoridae; genus Bombina; species Bombina bombina. The sequence goes on from NC_069504.1 coordinate 646,658,630, forward strand.
GACAGGTCGCTAGATTGTTTGCTGCCTTACACCATTGCATCAATCTACTTTTAAAAGTACATTTTACTGCCCCATAGAGGATTGCTTGTAACTTCACATTTTTACAGCAGTGAAAGCCCTTTCAAATGATACCACTATTATACAGGTTGAATACCAGAGTCGATCTACCGGAATACAATACAGGTAACTTATCCCACACTAACCTAGGAACCATCTACTTTTATCAAACAGCTACAAGCAGGGACGTTGTCTTAAAAGCACCATAGCATAACTTCATCTGGAAATAGAGGCCCTGGACAAATGGGAATATAGGTTGACACAGACGATACCAGTCCACTATTTAATATTTTTATTTTTCTTTACAGGTACTTAGAGTTTTTGGGATTTTTTCTTTAGAGGTACTTAGAGTTTTTTTTTTCTTTACAGGTACTTAATTTCTTTTGATCCTCTACGGCAACGAACCAGCCCTCACATCTCTCTCACTCCTTGGGAAAATATTTATAATTTATATTTATAATCAGTATTGGACTTTCTTATTTTTGGGACAACATAACTATAATTTTTGGGACATTATATCTATACATAGAAACATTATACTGGACATTATTTTCAACTGGTCAATATACCTTTTTTTTACATTTTTTACCTTATTATATATAAAAGAAAGAGTAGTTGTGGATCGATGCATGGACTACAACTAAATAATGTTTAAAATCTAATTTAATATACTACTACTAATAATAATATTGATAGTATTGAGAGTAGATCACTGGTGGTAAAGAATGTAATGTTTGAATAGGAAAAGTTAATATAGTCAAACCAGCAGTAAACCAGCAATTTCAAGATAATAAATTAATAAATCTTAAAAATACTATATGAATATATAGACACACATAAACTAATAAACTAATAAAATGTTCAATTCTAAGAACCAAGATAACCAGAAACAGGGGGAGCATATAGTAGCTCCTAGATTTAAATAAAAACACACTATTTAATAATGAAGTTGGTACAAAAAGTGCATAATGTTGGTGAAAACAGAAGGCTCAATAATCCTGGTCCCATATGGGTATCTACTTACACTCATCTACCTCAATCATATGAGGTAAGGGCCACACAGTGTAGAACAGATCTCTGTATAGATACCAGGCGTAGCTTGTCTCCACGTCATGTAATGGTATTAGTTTTCCATCTTTGTCCCAATAGCAATCCCAGATTACATGTAATACAAATGGAGAGGGGAATAGTGCAACACAGTATTTATTGAACACAGAAAAGAAACATACACTTTACACCATATGGGTGTATGCTCACATTTAAAACCCTCAATATTTATGAGGTAATACAACAGCACTTTCACAAAATATATACAACTTCTCTCCAACTGGATGCAAATGAGGACAATAGCAATGGCGTTGTCTCACACAAAATCCTGACGCGTTTCAAAGGCACTGTGAGCCTTCTTCATCAGAGGAATTAGAATTACAGAGAACGCCATTAAGTAGGTGTTTAAATAGACGGAGCTGCGGCACGCCCCTCAATTCATTCAATACTGATTGGTTATAAAGTAACCCTCTTATTTACATTCCAAAGTTAATTTATCATTGTTTACATATACACACTTGGTAACAAGTACTCATATATTATATTTGTGGTGTAAAAATCTGATTTCATTTAGCATACAGAAAATAGTATTCACGGAATAAAAGAGGCGTGTATATTAACACTTCTGTGATTGGTTCAAACTGTTTGTATGACAATAGCGAGATCAGCCAATACAAACATTGTGCAGGCATATCACATGGTGTTTGATTCAAGCTATTTGTTGAAAGAGCTTCTCCTTCCATATATTGTAACTATTAAATGTAAGGCTCACATCTAGATTCTTATTGTTTAAAAATACACTCTTACTCTTTTATTTTTAATGATGTGTACATGACGAGGACGGGGCCTACCCTATCCCGGCGGGAGTTCCGGGAGCCCGGTCCGAATTTCGGGGAGGCAGCAGGGGGGACGAGGCCGGCCGTGAGTTCCAGGAGCCCGGCCCGGGTTTCAGGGAGGCGGCCGGGCTGACGAGGCCCGCCAGGAGTTCCAGGAGCTATTTCGACTAATTTTATGTATTTGTACAGTACAGTTTATGAAGTGAAGAGGTTGGATTTTAACGGCATCTACTTGCCATTATATATAGCTCTTGTTTTTCATATATCAAAAGCGAAGCTGTCTTAAAAACACTATAGTGGTGTAAAAGTAGGGGAAATATTTCTACATTACAGTTAGCCCCGTTTGTGCTGGTATATCTTAAAGATCGTATGAAAATCCTAGCATAATCCTCATTTCATAAAGAATAATAATAGAGAATATAATAAAAATCAGTCATTATAGTTAAAAACATTTTACCTTTCTAACATACACAGAACATTCACATTCAATCTCCTGTAGATAATCCCATACAGATTACAATGTATTCGATTGATATGGTCACATTAATATTTTTAATCCAATTTCTTTTTATTGAGAACATATCAAATGAGTTACATGTTACATTTCCAATTCAAATAAACAATATATCAAGATAGATACATGAAAACAAATATGGGTAGTGCAAATATATTTCTCAAAATTTTTCTTAACAGATTAGTTGATTATCTGAGTCCCAAAAGGGGCACAGATTATGGTTGTTAACTGTCAAACAATCTAACTAAATACATGTCAATTTCAAACATCCAAACTATTAACATCTGCTGAAGTAGAAAGTTTAACATGGTCTCCTGTTGCTCAATGTCTGGTTAGGGTCTAAGTATTTTTCATCGATTTCCTATCAGTTTCTGTGATTTTAATCTATATTGTTCCCAGATGGTCTGGGCTGTTATATAAGGATCTCTTGTGTCGTTTTTAAAGGAACTATATTCTTCGAGCTCTATTAACTCTGTGACTCTATTTCTCCATATGTTTAGGTCTAGGGCTACACTGGCCTTCCAATGTTTGGCTATAGTGGATTTCACACCGTTTATCATTATTTGGAATAGACATTAATATTTTTTAAACATTTTTTAAATTTTTTTTTTAAATACCTCATTAAATAATATTAGATACAAATAGTCCCAATTAGGGATACATAATTGGGACTACATACTGTAATGTAGAAATATTGCCCCTACTTTTGCACCACTGTAGTGTTTTTAAGACAGCTTCGCTTTTGATATATGAAAAACAAGAGCTATATATAATGGCAAGTAGATGCCGTTAAAATCCAACCTCTTCACTTCATAAGCTGTACTGTACAAATACATAAGATTAGTCGAAATAGCTATCTTATATATATATATATATCTTAAATAGCTACTTATATGAGTACTTGTTACCAAGTGTGTATATGTAAACAATGATAAATGAACTTTGGAATGTAAATAAGAGGGTTACTTTATAACCAATCAGTATTGAATGAATTGAGGGGCGTGCCGCAGCTCCGTCTATTTAAACACCTACTTAATGGCGTTCTCTGTAATTCTAATTCCTCTGATGAAGAAGGCTCACAGTGCCTTTGAAATGCGTCAGGATTTTGTGTGAGACAACGCCATTGCTATTGTCCTCATTTGCATCCAGTTGGAGAGAAGTTGTATATATTTTGTGAAAGTGCTGTTGTATTACCTCATAAATATTGAGGGTTTTAAATGTGAGCATACACCCATATGGTGTAAAGTGTATGTTTCTTTTCTGTGTTCAATAAATACTGTGTTGCACTATTCCCCTCTCCATTTGTATTACATGTAATCTGGGATTGCTATTGGGACAACGCTGGAAAACTAATACCATTACATGACGTGGAGACAAGCTACGCCTGGTATCTATACAGAGATCTGTTCTACACTGTGTGGCCCTTACCTCATATGATTGAGGTAGAAGAGTGTAAGTAGATACCCATATGGGACCAGGCTTATTGAGCCTTCTGTCTTCACCAACATTATGAACTTTTTGTATCAACGTCATTATTAAATAGTGTGTTTTTATTTAAATCTAGGAGCTACTATATGCTCCCCCTGTTTCTGGTTACCTCGGTTCTTAGAATTGAACATTTTATTAGTTTATGTGTGTCTATATATTCATATAGTATTTTTAAGATTTATTAATTTATTATCTTGTAATTGCTGGTTTACTTCTTGTGACTATATTAACTTTTCCTATTCAAACATTACATTCTTTACCACCAGTGATCTACTCTCAATACTATCAATATTATTATTAGTAGTAGTATATTAAATTAGATTTTAAACATTATTTAGTTGTAGTCCATGCGCCGATCCACAACTACTCTTTATTTTGTATTTTCTTCTCTATATTGTGTTTGTAGATTTCAGGGAATCTAGAAGCACAATAAGTGGTTCTTTGGCAGCACAACGATTATTAACCTCTAATTCACAGTGCCCAGGCTACATTTTTCTTCTTTTACAATATATATATTTTACATCCTTTTTGCTGCAGCTCTGTACTGCACCTTCTCCGCATATATTCTGGCCATGATATCAGACATGTCTTTTCTATAATGGATATTCACTGTTATTGTTTTTATATTTCTCATATTGTGTGAACATATTCACTCTGTTTAAATTATCATCAGATCATCCATATACACAGTGTATATCTGTATTTCTTATTCATCAATTGTTTATTAAATTGTATATTAAATTGTGTATTTAACGCCCTATAGCACTCAGTAGCACTTGTAACACATAGTAGCACTTTGCAGCACTAGTAACCTTTTTCGGCACTCACTACATTTTACTTTGATTCTAGATGTATTATACACTCTGTAGCACGCAGTAACATCTGAATCATAAGTATCTTTAATTACTTTTATCACATAACCTTTTGCTTCTAAATAACTCTTAAGAGATATTATCTAAGACATAACTAACATATTTCACTAGCACACTTTAGCCTCCTCTGTGTGGCACTCCTTCCAATCACTTTTTTCTTTATCTAGAATGATTCTGTTAGTCAATCGTTCATTCCTTTGTAAGCTTGTGCATTGTCCTATTTGGCGCTGATCACTATATATTTTTCACTCCGATACGAGTCCACTACCAGACCTTAGAGGAAGAGATATGCAAGCTCCTGATAACTGCATGGAACACTAAAAAGGGTCAACTTGAAATCATAGCCCTTTCCAAAAGAGACCACGAAGATGGACCCGCACCTGACCCGACTGGCTCGATCAGCGCTAAGTCCTTTAGCTTCAGCTGTAAAAAGGACTGCACCTCCTTTATTAATAAAAAACCTGCTCCTCACCTCGATTCCCCAATGGGAGGACACTGCGGACTCGGAAACCTTAGCCTGCGCTGTGAAGCCGCCAACTGAGCTAGCGAGGGCCGCATCTGTAGTAGAGGTGGAAATCTTCCCTGCGCTGATAGAGGAAACTGTTCTCCTTCACCCCACACAAGCAGCAAGCTGGGACAACTTGGAGCAGCAGAGAGGATCAGCACTCAAAACCACAGACCAATAAACTGATCCGCAGCATGGTGAGACGATTACCAAACACTTACCTCCAACTGCACCTGGAACTGAGGGCCGTATAAATAGAGAACTATGTTCAGTATCTACACATGCAGACTATGAGAAGTCCAGCTATCTGCTGGTGCTAACTCCTTGGAAATAGCAATTACCTTACTGGAGGTCCCTTACCCTGGATAATATATTTCTAAGGGTGAGACAAGGTGTAGGATGAAAGAAGAATATTACCCAGGACTAATACCCATGGTGTGACTGAAAGATCAATAGCCGTAAGATAAGATAGCTCAATGGTATCCCCACTAGTATTAGTCCTGCCCTGAAGTAGACTAATAACTCACAACATTCATGAGGACTTTTTGCCTGAAGATATGCTGATAATCATAGTCTACTTTTATTTACCCCTGCTACATTTCACCCCCACACATACTCCAAGTTACTGGCCCCAAGCTGTATTGAGTGCCTTAGGATATACATAAGCACCCTAACTAAGTTATTCTTTGTAAAGCTACTGTTTATTAGTGATGTCGCAAACCTAAAAATTTGGGTTCGCGAACTGCGAATGCGAACTCCCGCAAAAGTTTGCGAACCGGGCAAACCCCCATTGACTTCAATGGGCAGGCGAATTTTAAAACCCACAGGGACTCTTTCTGGCCACAATAGTGATGGGAAAGTTGTTTCAAGGGGACTAACACCTGGACTGTGGCGTGCCGGAGGAGGATCCATGGCAAAACTCCCATGGAAAATTACATAGTTGATGCAGAGTCTGGTTTTAATCCATAAAGGGCATAAATAACCTAACATTCCTAAATTGTTTGGAATAACGTGCTTTAAAACATCAGGTATGATGTTGTATCGATCAGGTAGTGTAAGGGTTACGCCCGCTTCACAGTGACAGACCAAACTCCTGCAGCGGGTACAACATCATCATCACACCGTACGTCCATGTGTGTAATGCTGCCTGACTGAGACATATCCCTGTTATCTAAATCCTCTGGCAATAATGGTTGCGCATCACTCATTTCTTCCAACTGATGTGTAAATAACTCCTCTGACAGATCAAGTGAAGCGGCTGTGGTGCTAGTGTTGGTGGTGGTGGCAGGCGGGCGAGTGGTAACTTGAGAGGTGCTGCCCGAAGATAAGCTGGAGGAGGATGGTGCGTCAAGGTTTGGAGCGGAAGCTATAGAAGATTGGGTGTCCTGTGTTAAAAAGTCAACTATGTCCTCAGAACTTTTCGAGTTCATGGTAAGTGGCCTCTGAACACTGGGAATTATTCTAGGGCCAAAGGGAATCACAGCACCACGACCACGACGGCACCTGGGGGTGGCCTGCCTCTGTCTGTCATTTTTTTTAAATGTACAATTACACTACTATTAAACAAGATATGAGTGGTGCCACTGGGCAAGTGCGCTGTGAGCCTGACACAAAAAAGCAGACTGATGTTTCACAGTCCAAAAAGTTTTTATTTTTTTAAATGTACACTTACACTACTATTAAACAAGATATGAGTGGTGGCACTGGGCAAGTGGGCACAGTATACGCTGTGAGCCTGACACAAAAAAGCAGACTGATGTTTCACAGTCCAAAAACTTTTTTTTTTTTAAATGTACACTTACACTACTATTAAACAAGATATGAGTGGTGGCACTGGGCAAGTGGGCACAGTATACGCTGTGAGCCTGACACAAAAAAGCAGACTGATGTTTCACAGTCCAAAAAGTTTTTATTTTTTTAAATGTACACTTACACTACTATTAAACAAGATATGAGTGGTGGCACTGGGCAAGTGGGCACAGTATACGCTGTGAGCCTGGCACACACGCTGGCTGGCAGGCAGGCAACTGCAATTAGATTACACAAGCAGACTGATGTTTCACAGTCAAAAAAGTTTTTTTTTTTTTAATTTACACTAATGTTACACCAGATATGAGTGGTGTCACTGGGCAAGTGGGCACAGTATACGTTGTGAGCCTGGCACACACGCTGGCAGGCAGGCAACTGCAATTAGATTACACTAGCAGACTGATGTTTCACAGTCAAAAAAGTTTTTTTTTTAAATTTACACTACTGTTACACCAGATATGAGTGGTGGCACTGGGCAAGTGGGCCTTGCACACACGCTGGCAGGCAAGCAGGCAACTGCAATTAGATTACACAAGCAGACTGATGTTTCACAGTCAAAAAAGTTTTTTTTTTTATAATTTACACTACTGTTACACCAGATATGAGTGGTGGCACTGGGCAAGTGGGCCTGGCACACACGCTGGCAGGCAGGCAACTGCAATTAGATTACACAAGCAGACTGATGTTTCACAGTCAAAAAAGGTTTTTTTTTAAATTTACACTACTGTTACACCAGATATGAGTGGTGGCACTGGGCAAATGGTTTGGCAGGCAGGCAACTGCAATTAGATTACACAGAAAAAAACAAAAAAACAGACTGATGTTCTAGCCCTAAAAAGGGCTTTTTGGGGTGCTGTCCTTACAGCGGAGATCAGATGAGTCCTTTAGGACTGTAGTGGACACTGAAAAGTTTTTTTTTTTAATTTACACTACTGTTACACCAGATATGAGTGGTGTCACTGGGCAAGTGGGCACAGTATGTGCTATGAGCCTGGCACACACGCTGGCAGGCAGGCAACTGCAATTAGATTACACTAGCAGACTGATGTTTCACAGTCAAAAAAGTTTTTTTTTTAAATTTACACTACTGTTACACCAGATATGAGTGATGGCACTGGGCAAGTGGGCCTGGCACACACGCTGGCAGGCAGGCAGGCAGGCAACTGCAATTAGATTACACTAGCAGACTGATGTTTCACAGTCAAAAAAGTTTTTTTTTTTTAAATTTACACTACTGTTACACCAGATATGAGTGGTGGCACTGGGCAAGTGGGCCTGGCACACAAGCCGGCAGGCAGGCAGGCAACTGCAGTTAGATTACACAAGCAGACTGATGTTTCACAGTCAAAAAAGTTTTTTTTTTTATAATTTACACTACTGTTACACCAGATATGAGTGGTGGCACTGGGCAAGTGGCTTGGCAGGCAGGCAACTGCAATTAGATTACACAGGGAAAAAAAAAACAGACTGATGTTCTAGCCCTAAAAAGGTCTTTTGGGGTGCTGTCTTTACAGCGGAGATCAGATTTTTTAAATTTACACTACTGTTACACCAGATATGAGTGGTGGCACTGGGCAAGTGGGCACAGTATACGCTGTGAGCCTGGCACACACGCTGGCAGGCAGGCAACTGCAATTAGATTACACTAGTAGACTGATGTTTCACAGTCCAAAAAGTTTTTTTTTTATAATTTACACTACTGTTACACCAGATATGAGTGGTGGCACTGGGCAAGTGGCTTGGCAGGAAAGCAACTGCAATTAGATTACACAGAAAAAAAAAAAACCAGACTGATGTTCTAGCCCTAAAAAGGGCTTTTGGGGTGCTGTCCTTACAGCAGAGATCAGATGAGTCCTTCAGGACTGTAGTGGACACTGAATACACTAGCCTAGCTATCAATTTCCCTATTAAATCAGCAGCAGCTACACTGTCCCTCCTCTCACTAAGAATGCAGCTTCCAAATGAATCTAAAATGGATGCTGTCCAGGAGGTGGGAGGGTCTGGGAGGGAGTGTCTGCTGCTGATTGGCTGTAATGTGTCTGCTGACTGTGAGGTAGAGGGTCAAAGTTTACTCAATGATGACGAATAGGGGCGGATCGAACATCGCATATGTTTGCCCGCCGCAGTGAACGCGAACATGCTATGTTCGCCGGGAACAATTCGCCGGCAAACTATTCGCGACATCACTACTGTTTTTGTTAACTGTTTAATTTAAGTATAATATGTCTTAAACTGTGGTTATTTAATACTACAATGACCCATTTAATACTACAATGACCCATATTTTTCACGTATTTTTAAATGCTGCAAAAAATTGCCTGCTTAAAGGGACAGTTCACCCAAAAACTTTCTCCCCTTTAAATTATTCCCAATGATCCTTTTTACCTGCTAGAGTGTATTAAATTGGTTGCAAGTAGCTCCTTTACTCATATTTCAGCATTTGAAATAGCTGATTTAGCTTGTGGTTTCCCAACCTATACTGAAGGTTTTGATACTTGTGTATATGCTATTGACAAGCCTAAGTAAACATAGCCAGCAGAAGAGATTACACCCTCAGTGGGGGGCATGATAGTTAAGTAATAAAATGATAATTTTCCATTGGTCTCTCTATGTATTGAGCTTTGGTGTTCCAGACAAATATAAGATAAGGAAGCAAGTCTGTTTACATAAAAGTGATAACATAATGAGATCTGATATTACCTGAAGCTCAACCCATTGTAATAGGCTGTGGTTTCAAAGCACAAAACCAGCTACTTCAGATACACAAATAAACCCGAAAATGCATTTTCTCAAATATTTTATACTCTGCAGTTGGTATATAGTCATTTAAAATACATTTATGGAAAAACAATTTTACAGTGTACTGTCCCTTTAATATTTTTTAATTTTCAAATAAAGTTGGGATATTAGTCACACAATATGGTCCTAACACTATAAAATTAGCCTTACTGGGCTAAATCATACAATTCTAATATACCAAAATAGGATTCCAACACTGTAGTGCTATGCCTCAAATCAAGACTGCATAGAATGAGACTCCCAGGCTTTATATATATAACTCAATTTCACTGTCTGGAACACACCTGAGCAGGGTGGAGTGCTTTAACCAAGGGGATTTGGTCAGTCTCCCTTAATTTTAAAGAAATACAACAAGGGGGTTTGGTTAAGCAAATCTAACAAAAACATCTTATATATTGTTGCACATATTGAGTGACAATATAATGTTGGCACTAGATCGCTATGTAGCGCTGTCCTTGTCCTTACATAGAGATCTAGTGCCAACATATCCTGGTGATTCCCCTATGACAGCGTGATAGCCGCAGGGTGATTGGCTGTTGCCTATCCTGTGACGTATCGTGCTTCAGAGCGTTACTTCCTTGATTATGAACGGAGCGGAACCACTCCGATTGGCTGCTACTTTGTCTGCAGGGGATCACAATTTATTTAGAGGGTAAGTTGCCCTTATATTTAACACAGTGGCATCTACTTATCAAGCCGTCAACTTACTTGCATTAGACGGCACCAATACGCTCGCCTAAGATCGCCTAACATCGCTGTCGCGGACCTGAATACGTTCTCCAAAGTTACAAAAAAAACTGTCAAAAAGCTGCGCACCAAGTACGGGGCGATGAGCAGCGGACTGTTGTTAACGAACAGTCATCGATCTCACTGCTCTTCGGCTTTTTCCTAGCTTTATTGGTATACTGTCACTAAACTATACTGTTTTACCCCTATACTGCCGCTCCCGGAGCCCACCACAACTCTAATAAATGTATTAACCCCTAAACAGCTGCTCACCGACCCCGCCGCAATTAAATAAAGTGTTTAACCCCTAAACCGCCGCTCCCGGAGCCCACCGCCACCTACATTATATTTATTAACCCCTAATCTGCCCCCCCCCACACCGCCGCCAACTACATTATACTTATTAACCCCTAATCTGCCCCCTACACCGCCGCCACCTACATTATACTTATTAACCCCTAATCTGCCACCCCCAATGTCGCCGCCACTATATTAAATTTATTAACCTCTAAACCTAAGTCTAACCCCAACACCCCCTAACTTAAATATAATTTAAATAAATCTAAATAAATATTCCTATCATTAACTAAATTATTCTTATTTAAAACTAAATACTTACCTATAAAATAAACCCTAAGCTAGCTACAATATAACTAATAGTTATATTGTATCTATTTTAGGGTTTATTTTTATTTTACAGGCAAGTTTGTATTTATTTTAACTAGGTAGAATAGTTACTAAATAGTTATTAACTATTTACTAACTACCTAGTTAAAATAAATACAAATTTACCTGTAAAATAAAACCTAACCTAGGTTACAATTACACCTAACACTACACTATAATTAAAATAATTCCCTAAATTAAATACAATTAAATAAAATTATCTAAAGTACAAAAAAAAACAACACTAAATTACAGAAAATAATAAAAAAATTACAAGATTTTTAAACTAATTACACCTAATCTAATCCCCCTAACAAAATAAAAAGCCCCCCCAAAATAAAAAAAGCCCTACCCGGGGGGCGTGTCTAGGCAGCAGCCATGCTAGGTCGCAATATCTGGAGCTCTGAGTTGGATGTTCCTAACCCGCCGGTTATTGAGCCCATTCTGCAATTTAGACCAAAAGCATTGGTAAATATAAACAGCACACATACTGTAGATTCCAACAATATCAAATTTGCAGAGTTTTATGAAAGCTAGACCCAGATCTGGACCGCTGGAACCTGGGGCGGCGGCCTCACTACAAGGAATCAGCAACCCCCCCCCCCCCGCATGTGGGGTATAGCAGTTGTGTTCAAACTGCCTTTTCCACTTAAAACCACTCTTGCATTTATTATGGAGGCCATCAAGATCAAATTGTTAGGAGATATTGAGAGACTGCTTCTTGATCACTTTGACCGCAAGGAGAAACACCTACTTGGTGCGCTCCTTATCGATCAGGCCCACGACAGAAATACAGATGTGGCCCATACCGAGCAGCATGGGCAGAGATCTCTGGATCCAGATAGATCTAACGTAGCCAGCCTAGTGGAGGTAAATCTAAAGGAGAGAGGAAAGAAATCGGATGTGACACTACCTGATCTGACAGTCTACGGCAGTGCGCGCTGTATGGCTGGCCCTGGCGCGGTGACGGGGCAGGGAGAGAGAGAGAAGACAGATGCTGGAGCAATCCGCTCAAGTGAAAAGAGTGACCTGCAGATGGATTTTCAACATGCGCCTATGCCTGTTAAGAGAATCATGCTGGAGAAGCTACGGGCGCATCTTACAAATCTTCCCCTCACCCGGATCACGAACCCTAAAACCATGCTACTGTCAGGCCGACGTAGATTGAGGGTTTATTCATTCACAGCTCCTGAGAGTAAGCCGGTGGTGAGAGCTAAACAGCTTCATGACATAAGTTTAAGACACTATAAGTCCCATTCCCACAGGATTATAGCTTTTGTGAGCCCCCAATACAGCAGAAGAATTTCTATTGCACAATTTTTTCAGAGATCTGGAGTGGGTTAAGCAGTTTAACTTTACATTCTATCCGTATGTGAGTAATTTATGAGCGCCCTCTGGGACTCCAGTATGATAACATTAACTGTTAGATTTTGGAAGTCCCTCACCAAATAAAGACACAGACATTGCAGTATCTGCTTACACTTTTATCCATAAAGATTTGCTGGACACGAATATTGCTATGATCCATGACCTTCATATAATCATATGACTCTTTATTAAACCTCTATAACAGAAAGTATCAGTATGTGCAATGCTGGATTGTAATTTCACCCATGTTTGTTATTGTGCCCCTATTCAGTGAGACAGGTCTCTTTAATTTTTACACTTGAGTATATGCCTCTTTTGACCTCTGTGATATGTATATATTAGTATAACTTGTTATAATCTACTACTCAGCTGTTTAAATACCATAGTCAGAGGTAGACTACACCACCTTTTTCCTGCATCTTATTGCTATGTCAACGTTTAATGGGTGTCCATATATTTTGCATTGTGATGCCTGCCTAGAGTCACTCTAATTCTGCCATCTAATCCCCATTTGTATATATGATTTGAAACTACTTTTTTGACCGCATGTGGGCTGAATAGTTCAGAGGGATAATATAGAATATAGCTCTAAATTTTATACTCTGTTAGTAACAATAGTCACATTTTATGCTTCTTATTTGTTTGATTAGTGTCGAACTGTCGGCGGCCGAGACGGCAAGACATTCTATATCTATGTAAAGTAGGAGCTAGAAAGTTCTATTAGAATCTGATGAGTCCCCTGGGACATTGTATAGCTGTGACTAGTTATCAATCATTGAGTTATCATGGAGTTCTATATTTGTATAGTAAACTACACCATAGTTTCTTTATTGCTTATGAGACCGCTGGGATCACTGAGGTATCGCACCTATGTCATATGCTGTCAGTCATAAACATAACACTCAGCTCTATATATGCAAGTAAATTCAGTTGCAGATTTATATATTCTCCCCCACACCCTAACCCAGGTTGCACTGACTTCACATAGCAGACACTCTGTACCACTAATGACATAATAGTATTAGACCCTTTTGGATAATGATTCATGATGCTTTATTTGGTTATAATTATTTATCTTGCTCCCTTTAGATTAGCAAGCTGCAGATTCCAATTCGATTTTGTTGTATAAAAATTTACATTCTAGTATCTTTGTGTGTTGTTCTAGGTGAATGTTAGCGTTTCAATTCTAGTTTTTTAAATAAGTGTCTATGAGCAAGATCACCCTGGACCTAATGTGTTATATTTCCTATGCATATCATACTATAAAGCACTATAGATATGTCTCTCTTTAAGGCTATATACTAATCCTCCACATTTCCCAAAGAAGATCCTCATAGGCCTTATGTATCCACTTTTACATCCCTAAGCCGCCTTGCAGCTTTCTTAGCCTAGCAACTCGGTGTTAGTGACATAGACCAGCTACTGACCCATATTAAGTTTTATTGAAGGCTGCCTGGTATAAGCAGATGTGAATTATACTCTAAAAGAAAGTAGCACAGTTTTCTCCTCTGCTATTGATCAGGAATGCTTTGATATCTATAGTATATAAAATAACAAAACAAGAGTTGGTTATATATTGGTATAAGTCACGGGTTTTATGTAAGTTTTTCAGGTTAAGTTTATTTTATAGATTTGAACCCTAAAAATTCAGAAAATAGAGATTCTCCTCAGGAGATCCAAAAGTGGTCTCCGTACTTTTAGACGCTACCTTCTTTGTTTCTGTTTAGAGTGTTATAAGGGTCCATGAGTGGCCCCCTAGATCATTTTGAAGGTACAGAAAGTAACTGGCATTAAATGTACTACCTAATCTATGATTGTTATGGCATGTAATCACACTTTGACTAGGTAACCTAGTAAGTATTGCTTGTATTTGTGGAAAGTACCTATCTGTAAAACTTTCATTGACATGTATGCCCTGTTTGCCTGTTAACGAATCTCAATAAAAACAATTAAAAAAAAAAAAAAAAAAAAAGCCCTACCCTACTCTAAATTACAAATGGCCCTTAAGAGGGCCTTTTGCGGGGCATTGCCCCAAAGTAATCAGCTCTTTTACCTGTAAAAAAAAAGTACAAATCCCCCCCCAACATTAAAACCCACCACCCACACAACCAACCCTACTCTAAAACCCACCCAATACCCCCTTAAAAAAACCTAACACAAACCCCTTGAAGATCACCTTACTGGAAGAAGTCTTCACCCAACCGGGCCGAAGTCCTCAACGAAGCCAGCATAGTGGTCCTCCAGATGGGCAGAAGTGGTCCTCCAGACGGGCAGAAGTCTTCATCCAGACGGCATCTTCTATCTTCATCCACCCGGCGCGGAGCGGCTCCATCTTCTAGACATCCGACGCGGAGCATCCTCTTCATCTGACGTCTTCTTGAACAATGACGGTTCCTTTAAGTGACGTCATCCAAGATGGTGTCCCTTCAATTCCAATTGGCTGATAGAATTCTATCAGCCAATCGGAATTAAGGTAGGAAAAATCCTATTGGTTGATGCAATCAGCCAATAGGATTGAAGTTCAATCCTATTGGCTGATCCAATCAGCCAATAGAATGCGAGCTCAATCAAATCGGTGTTGGGGGGGCAGATTAGGGGTTAATAAGTATAATGTAGGTGGCGGTGGTGTAGGGGGGGGCAGATTAGGGGTTAATAAGTATGTAGGTGGCGGCGGTGTAGGGGGGGGCCGATTAGGGGTGTTTAGACTCGGGGTACATGTTAGGGTGTTAGGTGTAAACATAACTTTCTTCTCCCATAGGAATCAATGGAATATTGGGCAGCATCGAACATGAGCTTTCGCTGCTTTCAGACTCCCATTGATTCCTATGGCATCCGCTGGGCCGGAATAGTGGCGAGCGTACCTGGTAGAAAATTGATAACTAGCAAAAGTAGTCAGATTGTGCCGAATTTGCATTCAGAACATCTGTAATGACGTAAGCATCGATCTGTGTCGGACTGAGTCCGGGGAATTGTATGTTACGTCACAAAATTCTACTTTTGATGGTCTGTAGGGTTTGATAACTAAGGAGAATCAGGCTTGCCACAAATACGCTGCGGAATTCCAGCATATTTGCGGTTGACAACTTGATAAATAGATGCCAGTATATTGTTATAGACATCTGTTTTATTGTTGTCTTGATCTTATATGATTGATCACCATTATGCCAATTTTATTCTGTGTTTGAGTGGGGTCTGATATATTCCTCTGTGTATGTATTTATGCTCCCTTTGTTTTCCTTCGTAATTTTTGAGTCACTTTCACTGTAAAAGATAGATACTCAGACAGTCTATGTAAATCACTTTCGGCTAGATTACGAGTTTGGTGTTAGCCTTAAAAAGCAGCGTTAAGGGGTCCTAACGCTGCTTTTTAACGCCCGCTGGTATTACGAGTCTGGCAGGTACAGGTGTACCGCTCACTTTTCTTCTGTGACTTTTCCATACCGCAAATCCCCTTACATCAAATGCATATCCTATCTTTTTAATGGGATTTGGCTAACGCTGGTATTACAAGTCTTGGAAGAAGTGAGCGGTACAGCCTCTACCTCCAAGACTCCTACCGTTAATATAAAAGTCAGTAGTTAAGAGTTTTATGGGGTAACGCCGGAACATAAAGCTCTTAACTAAAGTGCTAAAAAGTAAGCTAACACCCATAAACTACCTATAAACCCCTAAACCGAGGCCCCCCCACATCGCAAACACTATAATAAAATGATTTAACCCCTAATCTGCCGACCGGACATCGCTGCCACCTACATTATACCTATGAACCCCAATCTGCTGCCCCTAACATCGCCGACACCTACATTATATTTATTAACCCCTAATCTGCCGCCCCCAATGTTACCGCCACCTACCTACAATTATTAACCCCTAATCTGCCGACCGGACATCGCAGCCACTATAATAAATGTATTAACCCCTAAACTGCCGCACTCCCGCCTCGCAAACACTAGTTACATTTTATTAACCCCTAATCTGCCCCCCAACGTCGCCGACACCTACCTACAATTATTACCCCTAATCTTCCGACCCCAACGTCGCCACTACTATGATAAAGTTATTAACCCCTAAACCTAAGTCTAACCCTAACACCCCCCTAACTTAAATCTATTTTTAATCAATCTAAATAAAATTACTATAATTAAATAAATTATTCCTATTTAAAACTAAATACTTACCTATAAAATAAACCCTAATATAGCTACAATATAACTAATAGTTACATTGTAGCTATTTTAGGATTTATTTTTATTTTACAGGCAACTTTGTATTTATTTTAACTAGGTACAATAGCTATTAAATAGTTATTAACTATTTAATAACTACCTAGCTAAAATAAATACAAATATACCTGTAAAATAAACCCTAACCTAAGTTACAATTACACCTAACACTACTCTATAATTAAATTAATTACCTAAATAGGAATAATTTATTTAATTATAGTAATTTTATTTAGATTTATTAAAAATAGATTTAAAGGGACAGTAAACCATAAAAAAAATGTTATATAATTCTGCACATAGTGCAGAATTATATAACATTATAATAGCGCAAACATTGTAAAACCAAATTTCCCCTTTGAATTTAAAAAATAACTGCTGTTTTACAGACCCGCTCTCTGTGATCTTCTGAGCGGGTCTGTTTTTTTCTAACAGCGCATCGGGCCAGCTGTATAGTCACAGCCCGGGCCGACCGCGCCATAGCACTAAGTGCAGCTCACTCCTGCTCTGTCAGGAGCTGCACTTAGTGCTATGGCGCGGTCGGGCCGGGCTGTGACTATACAGCTGGCCCGATGCGCTGTTAGAAAAAAACAGACCCGCTCAGAAGATCACAGAGAGCGGGTCTGTAAAACAGCAGTTATTTTTTAAATTCAAAGGGGAAATTTGGTTTTACAATGTTTGCGCTATTATAATGTTATATAATTCTGCACTATGTGCAGAATTATATAACTTTTTTTTATGGTTTACTGTCCCTTTAAGTTAGGGGGGGTATTAGGTTTAGGGTTAGACTTAAGTTTAGGGGTTAATAACTTTATTATAGTAGCGGCAACATTGGGGTCGGAAGATTAGGGGTTAATAATTGTAGGTAGGTGGCGGCGACGTTGGGGGCGGCAGATTAAGGGTTAATAAATATAATGTAGGTGTCGGCGATGTTAGGGGCAGCAGATTAGGGGTTTATAGGTATAATGTAGGTGGGAGCGGTGTCCGGAGAGGCAGATTAGGGGTTAATAATATAATGCAGGTGGCGAGGATGTTGGGGGCAGCAGATTAGGGGTTAATAAGTGTAAGATTAGAGGTGTTTAGACTCGGGGTTCATGTTAGGGTGTTAGGTGTAGACTTAGAAAGTATTTTCCCATAGGAAACAATGGAGCTGTGTTAGGAGCTGAACGCTGCTTTTTTGCAGGTGTTAGGTTTTTTTTCAGCTGTCTCAGCCCCATTGTTTCTTATGGGGAGATCGTGCACGAGCACGTTTTGCCAGCTTACCACTACCGTAAGCAACGCTGGTATTACAGTGAGAAGTGGCGCTAGATTTGCTCAATGCTCACTTTTCTGAGGCTAACGCAGCCATTCAGAAAACTTGTAATACCAGCGTTGTTTAAAGTGAGCGCTGGAAAAAAAAAGGCTTGTTAGCACCGCAAGTTTTTACCAACAAAGCTTGTAATCTATCCGTTTATTATTGTAACTATGACTCAGTGGTTACCTTGACAACCGTTTTTTTGGCGTTTTTTGTATAATTAGGGGGTGGGGTTTATTATTTGTTTGGTTATAAATAGACATGTGCATGGCGAAAAAATTGTTTTTGAATTTCGGTTCGGATCGATTCAAATTCAGAAAAATTTGAATCAATTCAGTTCGGATTCATTTCGGATTTATTCGGATTCGAATAAATTCGGCTGGATTCGGTTCGGAAATTCGGAATTTCGGTAAGTATTAGGTGGGATGTGCTGTGTATTAGACTAGTAATATGTACTGTATATTAGGTGTAACCCATAGCAGAGTGATATAACCTAATATACTGTACAATACTAGTGTAATCCATGGCCATCCGAATCTACCGAATAAATCTGAATAAATCCGAACTAATTCGGATTTATTCAGTAGATTCGGCACTATTTTAATTCGGAAAATCTAATCGATCTGAATCCCGAATTTACCGAATTCGGACGAATTTCCCAAATTCGGCCGAATTTCCGAATTGATCCGAAACTAATCGCACATTTCTAGTTATAAATGCACTTCAGTTTGTAACACGTGTCTGAGGAAGGGGATATATTATCCCCGAAATGTCACACGGTCACAGTAAAATCTGTTTAAAAATCCAGTGAGTGCAAGTTTTCTTTTATGATATTTACAATTATCTACTAGCACCCTGGTGGATGTTTTCAAGGTGAGAGTGCACATCTCTGCTACGTTATATACAGTATATATTCATATACATATATATTTACAGGGAACACACAGTTCCCATAGACTGCTATGTAAAGGCATTTTTCAGTGCCGTTTTTTTTCTAACATCCTTCAGCTGCCACTTTTAACCCCTTATAACTGCTTTTTTGCAGTTACTTTATTAAAAAATAAAGATGCTACCATTTTTATTTTTTAATAAAGATTACTAAATTGAAATGTGGGGCCAATTGGGGGACTTTTAGAAAATTAACCAGAGATCTGATCTCTGGTTAATTTTCTGAGCACTAATTTGTAATGCCTGGTTATTTATTGAGCAATAAATTAGCGCTCCACTTGTAATCTAACCCTAAATATTGTATTTTTTCAGTCTAATCTGTAAACTGCTGGATATTCACAGAGGCCAGTTGGCAAAATGATATATTCATTATTCTACCCTTCTCATGTTAAGTGCAAAGAGACTTAAAGTGAAAGTAAATCCTAGCATTTTACAAACGCTAGAATTTACTATTGAAACAAATAAAGGTCACTTTCATTCATGAAGTATAAGGTATTTCATGTAGAAAGCTCCTTTATTTGATTCAATCGATCACCGTTTTTACCTTGTACAACAGCCCACGGCAAAAAAAGATTTGGACTAAGAGGTGACGTTTTCACCTCTTAGCTAACAGCAGTGCGGTAAATCCAGATAGCCAGATTTACCGCATGGCTATTGGCTAAGAGATGAAAACTTCACCTCTTAGCCAAATTTTTTTTTTGCTGTGGGTTCCTGTACAAGGTAAAAACGGTGATCAATTGAATCAAATAAAGGAGCTTTCTACATGATGTACTGTATCTTATACTTCATGAATGAAAGTCCCCTTTATTTGTTAAAATAGTAAATCCTAGCGTTTGTAAAACGCTAGGATTCACTTTCACTTTAAATACCATAATATATAAACAAATATATATATATAAGCCCAACAAAGAATTCCTATTTGATTTTCACAGTTAAGCATCCATTCCAAACCTACACCTGAGAGCAGATTTTTTCAAAGTGGGACAAATACCAGGGCTATTATACTATGGAACATCAAGCAAAAAAAGGGGAGCTGTCCTGGGAAAATCAGGACAGTTTGCTGTAGTATACTTAGGTGAATGAATGTTACAAAGGTGTTTTGGTTCAGTTAAATCCCTGTGGTGTGCATTATATGCTAGAGGATAATAAAGTAATACTAAGAACCCAGGTGGGTTATATATGTTCTAAAAAAAATCAACTTTAACAATCAATATATTCTCTCAAAATGTCTCACTGTTGCAACTACAATCCACATAAATGACCCCACCCCTTATGTCTCCCAACCATTCAACCTGTACAATAACAAATCCCCAGTAACAATTTAAGCACAGTAAAAGGGCCGATCACTGTCTTTCATGAGAGGAGCACTTTTGTCAATTTACGTCAGATTGATACGTCATCCAAAATAGCCTTTCTGTAACCACAGCTATAAAAGTCCCAGTCAAATGGTCTAAACTAGAATCCTCAGTTTACAGCATGGGATTTAAAAAGTAAAATAAAATAAAGGCTAGATTTGTAAGCTTGACACTTGAATGCTAAGACACAATGCCTGCAACCTACTTCAGAATTATCTAAACCCTAAGTTAAAGGGGTAGTAAAGTCAAAATTAAACTTTTATTATTTAGATAGATCATGCACTTTTAAACAAATTTCCAGTTTCAAATTTGCTTAGCTCTTTTGTTATCCTAATTATGTGCACTAATTTGCTAAATCATGTCATTTTCGCATTACCGACTCTAGATAATGACGTGTTTAATCCCCACAAAGGGATAGCTATGGTGTTCTTCACATCTATCATTTAATAATTAATGACATTTTAATGGCTGCTGATGAGCCCTTTTCTACATCGATGTGCTCACAGCCATTCCTTTTCCTTATTTATCAGCAGCACTTTTTTTTTAGTTAAAATTTTTTCAATACTTAACATGTGCTAGTCCTATTTTTTGATCACAGTCCAAATTCTCACTACTTAAAGAAAGAAAGATGCATACAGAACAGTGCTGATTGGCTAGCACGGCTATTGGCTTAGAGTTGGAAACATCACCTCATTGAAAAAAAGAGTGCTGTGCGATGGGTCGCCAAAGCCGCATAGTTTAGTGACGAGGCAGCGGCACAGAAAGGGTGCGATTAGCACACTTTTTTTTACAAAGTCATCACTGAAGGTCCTTTTTATTTTTAGTGTTGGTAAATCCTAGCGTTTGTGAAAGAGTAGGATTTAGCATCATTTTTACAACACATTTAAAGCTATTTTTATATATTGAGTGCTACAGCAAAAAAAGACTTGATACATCCGGGACAACACTTTTCAACTTATTAATTGAAGTTAAAAAGTATTAATAAGCAGTTTTACACCAATAACAATGAACTAAATCAATAACTCAACAAACACTAATACCCACTATACAAAAATGTCCCTGTCATATACCCTTAAAAAGCCCATACACATAACTTTATGGCTTTGGAGCACAACAGGTTAATTGCACAAGTTATCTATTAAAGGGACACTGAACCCAATTTTTTTCTTTCGTGATTCAGATAGAGCATGCAATTTTAAGCAACTTTGTCATTTCCTCCTATTATCAATTTTTCTTCATTCTCTTGGTATGTTTATTTAAAAAACAAGAATGTAAGTTTAGAAGCCGGCCCATTTTTGGTGAACAACCTGGGTTGTCCTTGCTGATTGGACAGCACCAATAAACCAGCGCTGCCCATGGTGCTGAACCAAACATTTGTAGGCTCCTTAGTTTAGATGCCTTCTTTTTCAAATAAAGATAGCAAGAGAACGAAGAAAAAATGATAATAGGAGTAAATTAGAAAGTTGCGTGAAATTGCATGCTCTATCTTAATCACAAAAGAAAAAATTTGGGTTCAGTGTCCCTTTAACATCACTATTAAAAGAGATCAGTCAACATACAGGTCCTTCAACTTGTGAAGTAGCTACTAAACTCCCGAAATGGCTATTTTGTATGTATTTGTATTATGAATTCAGATAAGATTCAGATAATGATTTTGTTTTGTTTTTGGGACGTAACATTTTTGAGCTTCAGGGGTATTAAAGGGACATTACATCCAAATGATGAAGCACATGCAAGTGATGCAGCATAGCTGTAAAAAACTGACTAGAAAATATCACCTGAACATCTCTATGTAAAAAAAGGAAGATATTTACCTCAAAATGTCCTAAGTATTGACACCCCATTGTAAAAGACTTTAAGCAGCCAAATCAGGCTACTAGTCCCAGAATTAAAAATAAAATAAAAATGACAGTCTGGCAAACAAATATACTATGTCATGTCAGCAGGTACAGAAATAAAAGTAACTTACAGTTTATGATAAGCTGGTCCCCTTTTGTATTTAATATATTTGAGACAAAGAATTTCACAGTTTCACTTTTCCACTCCAGTGATTACTTGATACAGAGCCAATTTGTTGGACTTGGATGCTGCGCTTCTGCATTTTGTCTCTAACATTTTAACAATACAGCTTTATTAATGTATCCACTGGGAAAAATACAGATATATTGTTCGGTATGATTGGGCTAAATACCAACAAAGCACTGAGTGCTTCTTACATTCTAATCAACCAGAAATAGACTGTGCACTGGACAAAGTGAAGAGCATAAAAATATTGTCTAATATTTTAGATTCAGCTAAGTGAGGCAAAGATTTTCTGACTGTAAACAGATTCAATTTAAAGGGACATGAAAGTCAAAATTAAATTTTCATGATTGAGATTTTTCAATGTACTTTTGTTATTAAACTGACTTTATTCTCTTGGTATCCTTTAAAAAGCATAACTGGGCAAGTTCGAGAGTAGTAATTTACTGGTGAATGGTGGTTGCACACATTTGTCTCTTGTCATTGTCTCACCAGATGTCTTCAGCTAGCTCCCATTAGTGCATTGATGCTCTAGAGCTGACTTAACCCCTTCACTACCGGGACTTTAAGAGAAGAACGTGCTAAAAATACCGGAGAAGTTTTTGCTATGATGCCATTTAAACAAAAATAGAGCCTTTTTTTTTGTTTTTATTTTTATTTACCAGTCAAAACTATATATTTTTTTAAGTAGACAGCCCAAGGTATTGATCTAGGCCCATTTTGGTATATTTTATGCCATTGTTCCACTACCAAATGCGATTATATAAAAAAAAAACTCAAGCTTTTTAACAAACGGGTTTCTCACTGAAATTATTTACATACTGCTTGTGCAATCATGACACAAATGGTTGTAAAATCTTCTCTGGGATTCCCTTTGTTCAGAAAAAGCAGACATACATGGCTTTTCCATTACTTTTTCGGAATTAAGAATGCCGCTAATTGCAGCTGCACACCACACTAGACTTCTGTTATTCCCGGCAGTGAAGGAATTAATCAGGTAGGCCTAGATTTAGAGTTCTGCGGCCAAAGGGGTGCGTTAGCTAACCGTGCTTTTTTTCCCCCGCACCTTTTAAATACCGCTGGTATTTAGAGTTCACAGAATGGCTGGGTTTTCAGTGCGTTAGGCTCCAAAAAGGGAGCGTAGAGCATAATTTAACGCCACTGCAACGGTGCTTACGGACGCAGCCAGCTTCAAAAACGTGCTCGTGCACGATTCCCCCATAGAAAACAATGGGGCAGTTTGAGCTGAAAAAAAAAAAAGCAGCGCTCAGCTCCTAACGCAGCCCCATTGTTTTCTATGGGGAAACACTTCCTACGTCTGCACCTAACACTCTAACATGTACCCCGAGTCTAAACACCCCTAACCTTACACTTATTAACCCCTATTCTGCCGCCCCCGCTATCGCTGACACCTGCATATTTTTTAACCCCTAATCTGCCGCTCCGTAAACCGCCGCTACCTACAATATCCCTATGTACCCCTAATCTGCTGCCCCTAACACCGCCGACCCCTATATTATATTTATTAACCCCTAATCTGCCCCCCACAACGTCGCCTCCACCTGCCTACACTTATTAACCCCTAATCTGCCGAGCGGACCGCACCGCTACTATAATAAAGTTATTAACCCCTAATCCGCCTCACTCCCGCCTCAATAACCCTATAATAAATAGTATTAACCCCTAATCTGCCCTCCCTAACATCGCCGACAGCTAACTTCAATTATTAACCCCTAATCTGCCGACCGAATCTCGCCGCTACTGTAATAAATGGATTAACCCCTAAAGCTAAGTCTAACCCTAACACCCCCCTAAATTAAATATAATTTTTATCTAACGAAATAAATTAACTCTTATTAAATAAATTATTCCTATTTAAAGCTAAATACTTACCTGTAAAATAAACCCTAATATAGCTACAATATAAATTATAATTATATTATAGCTATTTTAGGATTAATATTTATTTTACAGGCAACTTTGTATTTATTTTAACCAGGTACAATAGCTATTAAATAGTTAATAACTATTTAATAGCTAAAATAGTTAAAATAATTACAAAATTACCTGTAAAATAAATCCTAACCTAAATTACAATTAAACCTAACACTACACTATCAATAAATTAATTAAATACAATACCTACAATTATCTACAATTAAACCTAACACTACACTATCAATAAATTAATTAAATACAATACCTACAATTATCTATAATTAAACCTAACACTACACTATCAATAAATTAATTAAAGAGTGACGTCCATCCTCGGGCTGAAGTCTGGATCCAAGCAGCGGCTGAAGAACTCCATCATCGGGCTGAAGTCGGAAGTCCATCATCGGGATGAAGTCTTCTATCAAGCCGCATCTTCAATCTTCTTTCTTTCCCGGAGCAGAGAGGAGCCATCTTCTTCCAAGCCGACGCGGAACATCCTCTTCAACCGACGCCTACTCGCCGAATGACGGTTCCTTTAAATGACGTCATCCAAGATGGTGTCCCTCGAATTCCGATTGGCTGATAGGATTCTATCAGCCAATCGGAATTAAGGTAGGAAAATTCTGATTGGCTGATGGAATCAGCCAATCAGATTCAAGTTCAATCCGATTGGCTGATCCAATCAGCCAATCAGATTGAGCTTGCTTCTATTGGCTGATCGGAACAGCCAATAGAATGCGAGCTCAATCTGATTGGCTGATCCAATCAGCCAATCGGATTGAACTTGAATCTGATTGGCTGATTCCATCAGCCAATCAGAATATTCCTACCTTAATTCCGATTGGCTGATAGAATCCTATCAGCCAATCGGAATTCGAGGGACGCCATCTTGGATGACGTCATTTAAAGGAACCGTCATTTGGCGAGTAGGTGTCGGTTGAAGAGGATGTTCCACGTCGGCTTGGAAGAAGATGGCTCCTCTCCGCTCCGGAAGAAAGAAGATTGAAGATGCGGCTTGATAGAAGACTTCATCCCGATGATGGACTTCCAACTTCAGCCCGATGATGGAGTTCTTCAGCCGCCGCTTGGATCCAGACTTCAGCACGAGGATGGACGTCACTCTTCAGCCCCCCGCTTGGGCTTGGATCAAGACTTCGGACCCTCTTCTGGAGAGATCGGGACCCGGTGAGGTGAAGACAAGGTAGGGAGATCTTCAGGGGCTTAGTGTTAGGTTTATTTAAGGGGGTTTGGGTTAGATTAGGGTTATGTGGGTGGTGGGTTGTAATGTTGGGGGGGGTATTGTATTTTCAGGGCTGGTAAGGTAAAAGAGCTTTGAACTTTTTTATTTTAGAATAGGGTAGGGCATTTTTTTATTTTGGGGGGCTTTGTTATTTTATTAGGGGGCTTAGAGTAGGTGAAATTAGTTTAAAATTGTTGTAATATTTTTCTAATGTTTGTAAATATTTTTTTATTTTTTGTAACTTAGTTCTTTTTTTATTTTTTGTACTTTAGTTAGTTTATTTAATTGTATTTATTTGTAGGTATTGCATTTAATTAATTTATTGATAGTGTAGTGTTAGGTTTAATTGTAGATAATTGTAGGTATTGTATTTAATTAATGTATTGATAGTGTAGTGTTAGGTTTAATTATAGATAATTGTAGGTATTGTATTTAATTAATGTATTGATAGTGTAGTGTTAGGTTTAATTATAGATAATTGTAGGTATTGTATTTAATTAATTTATTGATAGTGTAGTGTTAGGTTTAATTATAGATAATTGTAGGTATTGTATTTAATTAATTTATTGATAGTGTAGTGTTAGGTTTAATTGTAACTTAGGTTAGGTAATTTTGTAATTATTTTAACTATTTTAGCTATTAAATAGTTATTAACTATTTAATAGCTATTGTACCTGGTTAAAATAAATACAAAGTTGCCTGTAAAATAAATATTAATCCTAAAATAGCTACAATATAATTATAATTTATATTGTAGCTATATTAGGGTTTATTTTACAGGTAAGTATTTAGCTTTAAATAGTAATAATTTATTTAATAAGAGTTAATTTATTTCGTTAGATTTAAATTATATTTAATTTAGGGGGGTGTTAGTGTTAGGGTTAGACTTAGCTTTAGGGGTTAAAAAATGTATTAGAGTAGCGGTGAGCTCCGATCGGCAGATTAGGGGTTAATACTTGAAGTTAGGTGTTGGCGATGTTAGGGAGGGCAGATTAGGGGTTAATACTATTTATTATAGGGTTAGTGAGGCGGGAGTGAGGCGGATTAGGGGTTAATAACTTTATTATAGTAGCGGTGCGGTCCGCTCGGCAGATTAGGGGTTAATAAGTGTAGGCAGGTGGAGGCGACGTTGAGTGGGGCAGATTAGGGGTTAATAAATATAATATAGGGGTCGGCAGTGTTAGGGGCAGCAGATTAGGGGTACATAAGTATAATGTAGGTGGCGGTCGGCAGATTAGGGGTTAAAAAAATGTAATCGAGTGGCGGCGATGTGGGGGGACCTCGGTTTAGGGGTACATAGGTAGTTTATGGGTGTTAGTGTACTTTAGAGCACAGTAGTTAAGAGCTTTATAAACCGGCGTTAGCCCAGAAAGCTCTTAACTACTGACTTTTTTCTGCGGCTGGAGTTTTGTCGTTAGATTTCTAACGCTCACTTCAGCCACGACTCTAAATACCGGCGTTAGAAAGATCCCATTGAAAAGATAGGATACGCAATTGACGTAAGGGGATCTGCGGTATGGAAAAGTCGCGGCTGAAAAGTGAGCGTTAGACCCTTTAATGACTGGCTCCAAATACCAGAGGGCGGTAAAAACCAGCGTTAGGAGCCTCTAACGCTGGTTTTGACGGCTACCGCCCAACTCTAAATCTAGGCCGTAGTTTGTAAGGTTAATTGTAGCTTTAGTGCAGATATTACCCTGTTACCTGACACTTCACACCCCCTGATCTCTCCCTAACAGCTATTTTCCCTCCATCACTGGTCACCAACATTTTAGGTACTGGCAGACAGTCTGCTAGTATTATTTTTATTTTTAATTTTTAAATTATTTTATTATTTATTATTATTATTTTTTTTTTTAGAAAAATAAATAAATATCTGCAGTGTAGTGATCCTCCTCAACCCTCCCACCTCCCTGATCCCCCCAAATAGCTGTCTAACCCTTCCACTAATTGTGGCCATCTTTAGTACTGGCAGCTGTCTGCCAGTATTCATAAATACACTTTGGAATGTAATATAAAATGATAAATTGTGTATATATATATATATATATATATATATATATATATATATATATATATATATATATATATATATATATATATATAAAAACTCTGCAATATACTTTATTAATTTTGTCCCCTTTTCCTGTAATTCCAATTTGAAATTGTGAGTTTTTCAGTTCCTGTTAGAAATGGAAATGCAGAACACTGTTATATTCTACATAGCCATTGGCTGCACTCTAGTGACCTATGTATAACTGTCCCTTATTGGCCACAGCAGAGACGGTAACACAAGTTACAACATGGCAGCTCCCATTGTTTTATAGACACTAAAACTTTACACTTATTTTGTAAATATTTAAACACCTAATAAAACTTTAAAAATACATCTACATGTTATTCTCAGACTAATCTTTTCTTGGAATGCATCATTCTATCTAGCATTTATTTAGTGTTTATTGCCCCTTTAAAAGTTAAAATCCCTTTATTTGAGACCTTTTATAACATATTTGCAACTTTTGTTTTTCAAATATTTTGCTCCATTTGTTGATTGTGTGTGTGTTTATTATTTTTATTATTTTATCTCCAAACCCTTCATGAGTATAAATAACAGTGATGAGAAACTACAGCACAGCAGTGTTGTTTAGTCCATCCGGTACATTGTTGTCACATTAAGCAGCAACCAGATTTATTAAACCACATTTTTTGAACACAAGGAACTTCATGTTCTGGCATCTTCATTGCTTGTACTGGGATGGGTGTTGGCTGTGGTCTATTATTGTCATTGAGGTAGATTCTATTTAAAGGGATAGTAAACACCAAAAACGTTATTGTTTAAAAAAGATAGATAATCCCTTTATTTACCATTCCCCAGTTTTGCATAACCAACACAGTTATATAAATATACCTTTTACCTCTGTAATTACCTTGCTTCTGCAGATGGCCTCCTTATTTCAGATATTTTGACAGACTTGCATTTCAGGAAATTAGTGCTGACTCTTAAATAATTCCACGTGCGTGAGCACAATGTTATTTATATAAAACACATGAACTAATGCTCTCTAAAAAAACTGTCAAATGCATTCAGATAAGAGGCGGCCTTTAAGGGCTTAGAAATTAGCATATGAGCCTACCTAGGTTTAGTTTTGATGATAAAAGTAAATTAGAAAGTTGTTTAAAATGATGTGCCCTATCTGAATGATGGAACTTTAATTTGGACTTTACTATCCCTTTAAGTTTCTTTTCACATGTCTATTTAAACAAATACCCAGAGAGCCAATACATTTATAAGACTCAGAAAAAGTCACAAATATTTTACAATTGTTTGCCAATCCAACTGCTTCATTATTTAATGGGACATATAAACTCAAACTGTAATTCCACATACAAAGGTTTATTATGCATAGTGATAACATTTTGCAATCATTTTCATTACTTATGTTGCTTGGTTTTCCTGTAATTGTATTGTTTCCACTGCATCTGTAGAAGCTGGCGTACATTCCATGTATTCAGCACTATGGTCCTCTTACATACCGCACATTACATTATTAGCTATTAGCAGGAGCTCATTTATATATGTCCTTAAAGGGATATGAAACTCAAAAAATGTATTTTGTGATTTAGACAGAACAGACCATTTTTAAAAAAGTTTCCAATTTACTTCTATTATCAAATTTGCTTAATTCCCATCATATTCTGTGTTGAAGAGATACCTAGGTTGGCATGTGGAGCACTACATGGCTGGAATAATGCTGCCATCTAGTGTTCTTGAAAAAAATAACATTCTTGCAAAACTGCTGCCATATAGTGCTCCAGAAATTGGCCGGCTCCTAAGCTTATGTCCCTGCTTTTCAACCAAAGATACAAAGAGAACAAACAAAAATAATAATAGAAGTAAATTACAAAGTTGTTAAAAAAATTGCATGCTCTCTCTGAATCATGAAAGAACATTTTTGGGTTTTATATCACTTTAAGTGACCAAAGCAAAGGAGAAAAGATAAACAAAACTCAAAAGTAGTGTGTCCCTGGGCTGCAAATAAATGCAGATTTTTGTAACAAAATGACAGTTTTGATTATTTGAAATCATTTATATTTATGCAGTGATTAATTTCTGATACATACATACAATTACTTTAATATCCGTTTAACAATACGTTTAGGGCCCCATGTACGATGCTGATGAGAACAACGTTTCCAAACCTGTCTTTGCAGACGATGGGCAGCGAGCACTGTACACCCACTGCCCATATGCATCATTACACACTCAGTATGTATTTAATACCACCCCCTTCTCTTGCATGACAAATCACCACCAAATTCTGTAGGACTGGTTATAGGCTAGATTACAAGAGGAGCGATAATTTATCGTGCGCACAATAAATAACCAGCCATTACCACAAGTGGCTGGTTGTTGCTACCGTGAGCATGGGGTAGCAATTAGCACTCAGAAAATAAACCAGGTATTAGATCTCTGGTTCATTTTTAAAATGTCCCCCAATTACCACCAAAATACAGTGTAGTGTGGTTCTTAATAAAATAAAAAAATCTAGTACTTTTTGTTAAAAATAACTGCAAGAAGCAGTTATGAGGGGTTAAAGTGGGTGGGAGTGCCTTTACATTGCGGCCTATGGGGACTGTGCGTTCCCTGTAAATATATATGTATATGCTTATATACCTATCTATTTATGTCTTAATATGTGTATAAACACATAAATATATATGTATAAATTCATATACATATATATTTCAATTTGCTGCTCATCGCTGCCTGACTTATCCCCTTTGCTGTGCTAGGTTCTCATGCTGTGTTTCACGGCATGAGAACGAGGCGCCCAATGGTGTGTGCGCAAATAAGTGGAGTGCACATATTACTCTCGCAAAGCGATCATTTTGCACTACACTTGTAATCTATCAGAAAGAAACAGAGAAAGCGAAAAAGCTAATTTGATATTATCCCTTATGTGTCTAGCCGATTGAAAACTGGATTATAATGTACTTGACCACTGGTGTCAGGTTGTCCCAATGCAAGGTATATGGAGTGTTATTATGTTCCTAATGCATTTGAAAGCCTTGTGATACATGGGTTATAGTGGGGTATCAAATGGGCAGGAATGGGTTAAAATTTTAGAGCACCCAAAAATGTGAATTTAAATTTGAAAACCATAATAAGACTGAGCAAAACTTCAAATAACAAAGAATGTTGACTTTTTTCAAATACATTGGTATTTAAAATCAATTACTCTACACTTTTAATCCAATTATATATATATATATATATATATATATATATATATATATATATATATGAATAGCACAGAAAGGGTAAGTTTAGCATCCTTTTTTACCTATATGATCACTGAACATCCACTTGATTTTTAGGCTAGGCAAACTCTGTATGTGCTTGGCCTGAAACTGTGCCCCAGCTCCCCACGTGCGCCTGAATTTATAAAAAAAATAGACGTAACTTTGCGCAGGTGAGCTGGGGCGTAATAATGATAAATTTCGCCTGTCGAAAAAAGCATTTCTATTTACTCCCTATTTATCACAGTACATCCTTATAGATATTTACGCTACCATGTCTTGATTATTAAAAAAGCATTTTTTTAGGTAACTATTTAGCTTATATTTTTATTATATAATGTTTCTGTGCTGTTTTTGCCATATGTTGATAATTTAAGATCGCAAAAATAAATATATCAATATATCAATATATATATAAAACTGTTGGTACCCATATGCGCCTGTGGAAGAGCAAATGTCTGTCAATAACAGTCTCTTCTTGGTCGCTGAGCCTTTGAAAAATTAGTTAAAAGAAGAAAGTTCTGCATGACAAGATGTAAAAACGTGTATTATAATGGCGAAATATACAACACGCAATTGAAGCCAAAATTTCAGTTCCCTATCGGCGCAAAGCAATGATAAATAAGAAACTGGGAGTATTTGTAGGTCAGGCTTTTAAATTACGCCTATTACTAATGTGTATTGTTGCACTCGGGAGTGCGCCCGTGCGCCTAGGCGAATGCAAGCGGAGTGCGAAGAAGTTTCTTTCAGATTTGCGCAATTATAGGCGCAGAGTGCTTTGATCAATATGACGATCAGTTCGTATGCGCTATTTTGGATGGAAT
This sequence comes from Bombina bombina, assembly GCF_027579735.1. Classification (NCBI taxonomy): domain Eukaryota; kingdom Metazoa; phylum Chordata; class Amphibia; order Anura; family Bombinatoridae; genus Bombina; species Bombina bombina. Next base: position 646,690,459 of record NC_069504.1, read on the forward strand.
TAAAGAAGAATGGCTTTGATAAATCTACCGATTAGTGATGGCAAATCCTAGCGTTTATTATACGCTTGGATTTACCATCACTTTAAACTGCTGTCATTCATTTGTATATTTAATATTTCCATTACATTTTGTTTTCTAATGTTGCAGAGCTGAAGAAAATTGTAGACCAGCGTAAGCAATAAAGTAAATGCTTCCAATATGGTCCTCGAAAAGCTCTATACATCTACAAAGCAGATAAAATAGCTAATAAACTGTTGTGCTTGCTCAGCTTACCATAAGTTATTTTTGTGGGATATTATTATCAGTACAGTGTATATATGAACCAGTTATTTCCAGTAAAATCCAAACCCAAACAGTTCTAACTATTAGAATAATAATCCCAATTTTCCTTGCTCCCAGCACATTCCATAAATTCTTATCTGGATTCCTATCATCACATCAGCAAGAAGATGCACCCAGGCAATTCAACAAGACAGCTGTTAAACGTCTGACTGTCTCTTTATATGCAGGTCAGGGAAAGTGGCCAGAAACAGACAAGACAAAATCTTCATTAGATTTGGTGCAGCTGTCAGGAAAACAACTTTGAAAACTGTGGTTCTTACTGGATCAGAGCAAAATAACAACTTTGAGACAAACAAGAACAAATATATTAATCATACCTAAGTTACTGTCATGTATTCATTTAGAGAAAGACAAAATGTACCTGATTTAGAATACAAGTAAACATGCTGCTCATAATTCTCCAAAAATAATGAATGAATATTCCATTGTAATGAAAAAAATACAATGAAAACAATTCCTTCTGCTGTATGTAAAGCAATTTGTACTTCTTCAGCATATTTTCAATCAATTTTCATACATGGCGAGTATCCAGTATTTAATCATAATGTCAAGTAATTTGATTGATTATTCAATTAAACATATATAGACCCATATATATATATATATATATATATATGTGTGTATATATATATATATATACACATATATATATATACATACAGTATATATATACTGTATATATTAAAATTTGACACTCAATTGATTGTGTCTGGTCTGAGGTCTAATGTTGGCATATAGTTGACATGGATTTCATGGCCATAAGTCTGGTATAACGTCAGACACTTAACTCCTTCCCCTGCTAGTCATTTAATATTTTTGTAAACTATACTTGGCCACCCTATATGTATGCTGTTTTTCTATATCTATGTAATGTGGATCGCCCAAGGGTAATGACTATACTCTTAGTTTCCTTGTGATTATATAATATATATTACCAATACAATAAAGGGATGGTCTACTTGATTTCTTCATCCTTTAAAAAGATAGATACCGCCTTTACTACCTATTTCCAGCTTTGCATAACCAACATTGTTATTTTAATTTACTTTCTAACCTCTAAGTTTGCCTGTTTCTAAGCTCTTGGTTCTTTTTATTAGCTTTTTAGATCTCTCACAGCAGCTAGACAGTGCTAGTTTATGTGTGCCATAGAGATAGCATTGGGCTCACTCCCGCAGAGAATTATAATGGTTATATGAGAACCAGAAGATTGTAAAAAGCACTGAGATAAGGGGCAGCCTGCAGGGGCTTAGGTACAGGTAATCATAGTGGTAACATTTATATTAATATAACAGTGTTGGTTATGCAAAACTGGGGAATGGGTAATAAAGGGATTATCTATCCTTTTAAACACTAACAATTTTCAAGTAGACTGTGCCTTTAAAGCAGTGTTTGCAAAACAGAATGAGAAGCAGTCTGCCAGGAACGAACAGCAGCATCAATAGCTTGTTCTATGGCCCGGTTACCACCTGGTAGTAGCTTCTTTCTGCCCAATTGTGCTTTCACAGAGGAAAACTTTCCTGTAGTATATCAGTCTGATCCCGCCGACATGGTCAGTCCAGCCCCGAAATACCAGGCAATTCTCCTCTGAACAAGGAACATGACAACCCCAGACGATCGTTTCGGCCTCCTTTGGGCCTCGTCAGTGAGGTGCAGCCATATCCCTCTAAGCACATTGGGCAAGGAGTCCACGTCTGGTTTCCCCCATCACCCTTAGGGAGACTATCCCCAGGGTCATATTTACATATGCAAAACAGAATGAGAAGCAGTCTGCCAGGAACGAACAGCAGCATCAATAGCTTGTTCTATGGCCCGGTTACCACCTGGTAGTAGCTTCTTTCTGCCCAATTGTGCTTTCACAGAGGAAAACTTTCCTGTAGTATATCAGTCTGATCCCGCCGACATGGTCAGTCCATCCCCGAAATACCAGGCAATTCTCCTCTGAACAAGGAACATGACAACCCCAGACGATCGTTTCGGCCTCCTTTGGGCCTCGTCAGTGAGGTGCAGCCATATCCCTCTAAGCACATTGGGCAAGGAGTCCACGTCTGGTTTCCCCCATCACCCTTAGGGAGACTATCCCCAGGGTCATATTTACATATGCAAAACAGAATGAGAAGCAGTCTGCCAGGAACGAACAGCAGCATCAATAGCTTGTTCTATGGCCCGGTTACCACCTGGTAGTAGCTTCTTTCTGCCCAATTGTGCTTTCACAGAGGAAAACTTTCCTGTAGTATATCAGTCTGATCCCGCCGACATGGTCAGTCCAGCCCCGAAATACCAGGCAATTCTCCTCTGAACAAGGAACATGACAACCCCAGACGATCGTTTCGGCCTCCTTTGGGCCTCGTCAGTGAGGTGCAGCCATATCCCTCTAAGCACATTGGGCAAGGAGTCCACGTCTGGTTTCCCCCATCACCCTTAGGGAGACTATCCCCAGGGTCATATTTACATATGCAAAACAGAATGAGAAGCAGTCTGCCAGGAACGAACAGCAGCATCAATAGCTTGTTCTATGGCCCGGTTACCACCTGGTAGTAGCTTCTTTCTGCCCAATTGTGCTTTCACAGAGGAAAACTTTCCTGTAGTATATCAGTCTGATCCCGCCGACATGGTCAGTCCAGCCCCGAAATACCAGGCAATTCTCCTCTGAACAAGGAACATGACAACCCCAGACGATCGTTTCGGCCTCCTTTGGGCCTCGTCAGTGAGGTGCAGCCATATCCCTCTAAGCACATTGGGCAAGGAGTCCACGTCTGGTTTCCCCCATCACCCTTAGGGAGACTATCCCCAGGGTCATATTTACATATGCAAAACAGAATGAGAAGCAGTCTGCCAGGAACGAACAGCAGCATCAATAGCTTGTTCTATGGCCCGGTTACCACCTGGTAGTAGCTTCTTTCTGCCCAATTGTGCTTTCACAGAGGAAAACTTTCCTGTAGTATATCAGTCTGATCCCGCCGACATGGTCAGTCCAGCCCCGAAATACCAGGCAATTCTCCTCTGAACAAGGAACATGACAACCCCAGACGATCGTTTCGGCCTCCTTTGGGCCTCGTCAAGCAGTGTTTCCCAAACCCAGTCCTAAGGAACCTTAATAAGCCAGATATTAATTATATCTTAAAAGGACAGTTTACTCAAAAAATGACTTCCCTTTAATTTGTTCCCAATGATCCACTTTACCTGCTGGAGTCTATTAATTGTTTACAAGTATTTCCATTAACCTTATATTGGCATTTGAATTAGTTTATTTAGCCTGTGATATCCCCACCCATCGTGAAAGTTTTGCCTTCAACACAGCCAGTAGAAGAAATTACACTCCCAGTGGGATATAGCAGAGATAAGGTAATACAATGTTGATTTTCCATTGTTCTCTCCAAGTATTGGTGATTGGTTTATGGGCAGATATAAGATAAAGAAGCAGGTATATTTACACAATGTGATAAAGTAATGAGATCTGATTATACCTACAAGCTCAACCCATTTTATTAGGTTGTAGCTTCAAAACACAAAATCAGCTAATTTATATACACAAATAAGCCTTATAAAAGCAAATCTCATACATTTTAAACTATGCAGCTGGTAAAAAAAAGTCATTGGAAACACATTAAGGGAAAAACAATTTTATAGTATACTGTCCCTTTAACTAGAGCACAGGTGAAATAATCAGCTTATGGATGAGCTGATTATTTCACCTTTGGGAAACACTGCTTCAAAGGGACATTAAGACATTGAGATTGTGAAGCAAAATGGTTAATTATATGTAGTTAAAACAACTTTGCAATATTCTTTTAATATGAAATGTGCCCCCTTTTTTTCTAAGAATTTAATTCTGAATACTTTAATTCTAAACACCTGTTAAAAATGAAATGCAGACTCCACACTTAACACTGCTATATTCCATGCAATGATTGGCTGCACAGTCTAGTGACCCTATTATAACTGTACATAATTGGTCTCAGCAGGGAAAGAAATCTAGGTTACAACATAATGGCATCCATAGCTTCATGCATACTTAGGGTTGCCACCTCAGCCATGTTTTCTTGGATACTTGTGAGTTACACATGCTGCAGGGTGTGCAGGGAGGAACATGTATTGTGTTTCTGGACAGCACTATTTATATTCCTCCCTGCACACCCTGCAGCATGTGTAACTTATAAGTGTTCTGTATTTTACGGGACGGGTGGCAACCCTATGCATACTTAAACTTTACACTTATTTTTCCAATGTTTACACAAAAAAATCGTTGTTCCCCAGATAACACCTCTTAGGTATAATATGTATAGGTTGCCCTTTGTCCTAATATACAGTGACGAGTGCTCAGCTCTAACATAGGCAATTACACAGCCTGAAGCCAAACATGAGAGCAGTTGAAACCAGCAACCATTTATAGAGATAGTAACTTCATTATTTCCCTCTGCAGCTCATCTTCTTCCCTCTCATTTCATCTCCCCTACCACACTTGTTCTCTGAAATTTCTCTGAGAATGCAGAGTATTGATTTTGAGATTTTTGCAGTATGTTTGTGCATTTCATTAGTGGGTTTAATAAGACAAGCTATAGAGAACAGGCTGTGAAAAGGAAAAAACCCTCTGGAGCACTGTCATTGTGAAATACTGTTGGTAAATGCCGAAATGATGACAAATCTGCCTGCAGTGAAAGTTTGGTTTCCAGTTGTAGCAAAACTGAGCAACCAGTTTGTATCATAGGCAACAATTCAGTTTAATATCAGACTCCATATACTTTGTGCAATTAAAATTTGCATTAATTTTTTTTTTGGGGGGGTGAGCAGTAGGACTCTGTTGATGTTTTATGTCTACCAAGCCAAAAGTGATATGTTACTGTTACTAGTGATATGTTACTGTTATTTACTGTCACTAGTGGTATGTTACTGTTATTTACTGTTACTAATGATATGTTACTGTTACTAATGATATGTTACTGTTACTAATGGTATATAACTGTTATTTACTGTAACTAGTGCTATGTTACTGTTATTTACTGTTACTAATGATATGTTACTGTTACTAGTGGTATGTTACAGTTATTTACTGTTACTAGTGGTATGTTACTGTTACTAGTGGTATGTTACTGTTATTTACTGTTACTAGTGGTATGTTATTCTTGTTTACTGTTACTAGTGGTATATTACTCTTGTTTACTGTTACTAATGGTATGTTACACTTGTTTACTGTTACTAGTGGTATGCTACTCTTGTTTGCTATTACTAGTGGTATGCTACTAGTGGTATATTACTCTTTTTTACTGTTACTAGTGGTATATTAGTCGTGTTTACTGTTACTAATGGTATGTTACTCTTGTTTACTGTTACTAGTGGTATGTTACTCTTGTTTGCTGTTACTAGTGGTATGTTGCTCTTGTTTACTGTTACTAGTGGTATGTTATTCTTGTTTACTGTTACTAGTGGTATGTTACTCTTGTATGCTGTTACTAGTGATATGTTACTGTTATTTACTGTCACTAGTGGTATGTTACTGTTATTTACTGTTACTAATGATATGTTACTGTTACTAATGGTATATAACTGTTATTTACTGTAACTAGTGCTATGTTACTGTTATTTACTGTTACTAATGATATGTTACTGTTACTAGTGGTATGTTACAGTTATTTACTGTTACTAGTGGTATGTTACTGTTATTTACTGTTACTAGTGGTATGTTATTCTTGTTTACTGTTACTAGCGGTATATTACTCTTGTTTACTGTTACTAATAGTATGTTACACTTGTTTACTGTTACTAGTGGTATGCTACTCTTGTTTGCTATTACTAGTGGTATGCTACTAGTGGTATATTACTCTTTTTTACTGTTACTAGTGGTATATTAGTCGTGTTTACTGTTACTAATGGTATGTTACTCTTGTTTACTGTTACTAGTGGTATGTTACTCTTGTTTGCTGTTACTAGTGGTATGTTGCTCTTGTTTACTGTTACTAGTGGTATGTTATTCTTGTTTACTGTTACTAGTGGTATGTTACTCTTGTATGCTGTTACTAGTGGTATGTTACTCTTGTTTACTGTTACTAGTGGTATGCTATTCTTGTTTTACTGTTACTAGTGGTATATTACTCTTGTTTACTGTTACTAATGGTATGTTACTCTTGTTTACTGTTACTAGTGGTATGCTACTCTGGTTTACTGTTACTAGCGGTATGCTACTAGTGGTATATTACTCTTTTGTACTGCTACTAGTGGTATATTAGTCTTGTTTACTGTTACTAATGGTATGTTACTCTTGTTTACTGTTACTAGTGGTATGTTACACTTGTTTGCTGTTACTAGTGGTATGTTGCTCTTGTTTACTGTTACTAGTGGTATGTTATTCTTGTTTACAGTTACTAGTGGTATGTTACTCTTGTATGCTGTTACTAGTGGTATGTTACTCTTGTTTACTGTTACTAGTGGTATGCTATTCTGTCTGCCTTTAGTGGCTTAGAAACAGGTAGAAATTTAGAGCTTTAAATGTTATAAAATATATTAATATAACAATGTTGGTTGTGCAAAGCTGGGAAATGGATAGTAAAGGTGTTACCTATCTTTTTAAACAATAACAATTCTGGTGTAGTAGACTGTCCCTTTAAGGGTGTCCCCAGGTACTTGTTAAACTGTAAATGGTAGTAATCCAGTGAAATACCGTTCTATTTTATTTTTAGTTTAGTATTTACCAAAGATAGTGATTTGTTTTAAAGATTTAGAGAACCCTTAATGGTTAAGCTAGTGTACAAGAGTTTCTATGGTACAACCTGTCCCTTCTGGAAAGCATAGGGGTACACATATTATGGAGTTTAATTTAAAAACCATTGTGTAAGGATGTAGTACAATTGTGCAAGCAGCTGTAGAAAACGAATCACAGTAAAGGTCAGATAGCATCTATGTTATAAATAGCTTTGGGCATGTGTCTCTGAAAGATTAGTACACAAAAAACAACTTTTAAGCTAAATTGCCAGGGCATGTTGTCACTATTCCAGGTTATGTTTAAAAAAAAAAGAGAGAAATATGCTGCTGCAGGGTATAAACTAAGGAAATAATAAATACTTACCATGAGCAGAAACCAAATCCAGATAAGGATCAGACTATACAGATAAGGGTTCAGGTGCTTTTTAGTTAGGTAAAAGTACATTGTCAGCACTGGAAAAGCCAAAGGAAAAACATCATGGTTAAAGAATAATGCAGCTATATTTAAAGGTCAGAGTTTCCATATCAACTTGTTCTTTTAAATGTTTTAAGCTCTAGACTGAAATTATATATTTGAATGAAAATTTGTATTTAAATGGATAACAAATGCTTTGCAATTTCATAAAATATCTGTTGCCTTGCTATAGAATAAGATATCAGCAATGTTTTAAATAAGTTAACATCTTGTTTGCAGTTGTTTTTCAATAGCCAAATTCCACCCACCACTTGATTTATTTGGAGGAGACAGTTCAGGCTTAAAGGGACATTATACACTAGATTTTCTTTGCATACATGTTTTGTAGATGATCCATTTATATAGCTTATACAACTTTTTTTTTTTTTTAATAACATCGTGCTGATTTTCAGACTCCTAACTAAGCCCCAAAGTTTTAGGAGAATACTGATGTATACCTACTCCAGCTTGCTCCTTTTTGTGTAAAGAGTCTTTTTATATGCAGAGGAAGGGGGAGGGTGGGGTCTTCTCTTTTTGGTATACAACCACTTTCAGTGTGTGTTCCAGCTAAACTTTTCAACAGGGCTAAACTGGGAGCTTCTAAGTAAGTTTTTAATGATTTTATACTGGATTTTTATATCCGTATCTGTGCATATTATTCTTTATAGTAGTGTCTATTACATGCAGTTAAATGAAAATTGGTGTATACTGTTCTTTTAAGTCTGTAGGTAACAATTCTAACCAAATTCAATATGTTAATATAAAGTTCAGTGTTTTGCAGTTGATATTTTCTAAAGCCAGATAGGGAAATATGTGTAACAGAGTTAGCTTTGAGATATATGCAGTGTGCTTTTCCACTAGGAACTCAACATTTTTCGGAGCTCAATTACATTAAAAGGTGCCAGAATAAATAAAGCAAGTTTTTAAATACACATAACTAAACATTTGATATATAAAACCTTCAAGGTGTTTTCTGTCCCTTTAAGAAGTTTAAATAAATGAGTTTTATTTTTTGAAGTTAAAATACAAGTCTAGGGGAAGCACTTTGAAACGCGCTGTTGTCACCGCGTTTGGATTTATTGTGCATGAAGGCGTGCGCCCTATAAAAACCTGTTGATGCAGGTGCAATCACATTTGAAGGACTCCTAGGCAGATACAATGTATGTAGCAATACAGCGGATTGACACTTTACAGTTTCAGCAATGTTAAAATCAGGTATAAGAAGAAAAGTTCTATCCATAAAAACCTGTGGTAAAATGGTAACAGGGCTTTAACAATCAATCAGCTAGACTACGAGTTTTGCGTTATGATTCAAGTAGCATTGTTATCGTCCATAACGCTTCATTTTCCCTAACGCCGCTATTACAAGTCTTGTAGGTATAGGTGTACCGCACACCTTTTTGGCTGTCACACAACGTCAGTACTTTTTCAATGGGACTCCCATAGCGCCGGTATTACGAGTTTGCCTGGGACGCCAAAAAGTGAGCGGTACACCCTTTACTGACAAGATCTGTACTGCCATCTAAAGTCGGTAGTTATGAGTTTTACGTTACAAATCGGTAACATAAAAATCATAACTAAGTGTTAAAAAGTACACTAACACCCATAAACTACCTATTAACCCCTAAACCGATGCCCTCCCGCATCGCAAACACTTTTAAAAACGTATTAACTCCTAATCGGCCGCTCCAGACATCGTTGCCACTATAATAAACCCTAAACCGTCGCCCTCCCGCATCGCAAACACTATCTAAATATTATTAACCCCTAATCTGCTATCCGCCCACACCGCAGCTATAATAAACCTATTAACCCCTAATCCGCAAGCCCCCCACAATGAAATGTACTTAAATAAACTATTAACCCCTAAACTGAAAGCCCCCCACAGCGAAATATACTAAAATAAACTATTAACCCCTACACCTAACGACCCCCTAACTTTATATTAAAATTACAATTTCCCTATCTTAAATTAAATTAAAACTTACCTGTCAAATTAAATAAATTAATTTTAAACTAACAATTAAACTAAAATAATTATTAAACTACAATTAAACTTACTACCAATTAAATTAAACTAAACTACACATTAAAAAAATCCTAACACTACTCTAAAAATTACAAAAAGTATCTAATTACAAAAAAAAACTAACAAACAAACAAACACTAAATTACGAAAAATAAGAAACACATTATCAAAAAAAAAAGGAATTACACCTAATCTAATAGCCCTATCAAAATAAAAAAGCCCCCCCAAAATAAAAAAAAACCCTAGCCTACAATAAACTACCAATGGCCCTTAAAAGGGCCTTTTGTGGGGCATTGCCCCAAATAAATCATTTATTTTACCTGTAAAAAAATACAAACACCCCCCTAAAACCGACCACGTCCACAACCAACCCCCACAAATAAAATAACTAAAAAAAAAAAAACCTAACCTCCCCATTGCACTGAAAAGGGCATTTGGATGGGCATTGCCCTTAAAAGGGTATTTAGCTCTTTTACATGCCCAGACCCTAATCTTAAAATAAAACTCACCCAAAAAACCTAAAATAACACTAACATCCGATGATCCACTTACAGTTCTTGAAGTCCCGCTTAAAGGATCCATCCAGCCGGTAAGAAGTCTTCATCCAGCCGGTAAGAAGTCTTCATCCAGCCGGCGAGGTCCTCACTCAGGCGGCAAGAAGTCTTCATCCAGTCGGCATCTTCTATCTTCAACCATCCGGCGCAGAGCGGGTCCATTCTGAAGACATCCGGCATGGAGCATCCTCTTCATATGGTCGCCGCCGTAAACTGGAACTTCAATGCAAGTGACGTCATCCAAGATGGCGTCCCTTGCATTCCTATTGGCCGAAAGATTTCAATCAGCCAATAGGATTAGAGCTGCTAAAATGCTATTGGCTGTTCCAATCAGCCAATAGGATTTGAGCAGATCTCATTCTATTGTTGATGAGAGCTCAATCCTATTGGCTGATTGGAACAGCCAATAGGATGAGAGCTGCTCAAATCCTATTGGCTGATTGGAACAGCCAATATGATTTTAGCAGCTCTAATCCTATTGGCTGATTGAAATCTTTCAGCCAATAGGAATGCAAGAGACGCCATCTTGGATGACGTCACTTGCATTGAAGTTCCAGTTTACGGTGGTGACCGTATGAAGAGGATGCTCTGCGCCGGATGTCTTCAGGATGGACCCGATCCGCGCCGGATGGATGAAGATAGAGGATGCCGTCTGGATGAAGATAGAGGATGCCGTCTGGATGAAGACTTCTTGCCGCCTGGATGAGGACTTTGACGGCTAGATGAAGATTGAAGAGGCTGTCTGGATGAAGACTTCTTGCCGGCTGGATGAATCCTTCAAGCGGGACTTCAAGAACTGTAAGTGGATCATCGGGGGTTAGTGTTAGTTTTTATAAAAAAACACTTGCTGCACTGTATACTTTGGATCAATATATTTTTGACCCATTGGACCTACTGGAACTCTGGTATATGCTGTTTGCCTTGTTAAAGTCTGTTGGGTGACTGCATTGATCCCTTCCTGCCTTATTAGCATCATTGGAGATGCTACACCAAATGTGAGTATATATCATACCATTCATACTATATACTCCTGGGTCCAAACTGTACTAGGCCATATAGGCACCTTTGTGTCTTCTTGTATTTCCACATTACAGATTATCTATCTCTCCCAAGAGGTTGGTCTGCTGGGTGACTGTTATAGATCCCAGACTGCTCCCACGGCACTATTTGGAGTGCTTCAATACATGTGAGTGTAATTCTGCACATTTATATCATACACATCTTTTGGAACAAACAATATTGAGCCATGTGGCGCATCTGTCTCTTCTCTTGTTTCTAGGTTTATTTAAGGTCTTTTTGGGTGGGTTTTATTTTTAGATTAGAGTTTGGGCATGTAAAAGAACTAAATGCCCTTTTCAGGGCAATGGTGAGCTTATGTTTTTTTAGATAGTTATTTTATTTGGGGGGGTTGGTTGTGGGGTGGTGGGTTTTACTGTTGGGGGGTTGTTTGTATTTTTTTTTACAGGTAAAAGAGCTAATTTCTTTGGGGCAATGCCCCACAAAAGCCCCTTTGATAGGGCTATTAGATTAGGTGTAATTCTTTTTTATTTTTGATAATTTGTTTCTTATTTTTTGCAATTTAGTGCTTTTTTTATGTAATTTTTTTTTTCATTTTTCGTAATTTTAGGTTTTAGTGTAAGGCAGGTTAGGTTTTATTTCACAGGTAAGTTTGTATTTATTTTAACTAGGTAGTTAGTAAATAGTTAATAACTATTTACTAACTAGTCTACCTAGTTAAAATAAATACAAACTTAGCTGTGAAATAAAAATAAAACCTAAGCTAGATACAATATAACTATTAGTTATATTGTAGCTAGCTTGGGTTTTATTTCACAGGTAAGTATGTATTTAGTTTTAAATAGGTATTATTTAGTTAATAATTGTAACTTTAGTTTAGCTCTATTTTAATTATGTTAAAGTTAGGGGCGTTAGGGTTAGGTTTAGGGATTAATATAGTTTAATTTAGCTTGTTGCGATGTGGGGGGTTTAGGGGTTAATAGGTTTATTTAGTTAATAATTGTAAATTTAATTTAGCTATATTTTTCTTATGTTAAAGTTAGTGGGTGTTAGGGTTAGACTTACGGTTACGTTAGGATTAGGGTTAGGTTTAGGCGTTAATAACTTTAGTATAGTGGCGGCGACATCGGGAGCAACAGATTAGGGGTTAATAGTTTTATGTAGGTGGCGGCGATGTTGGGGGCGGCAGATTAGGGGTTAATAATATTATGTAGGTGGCAGCGATGTTGGGGCAGCAGATTAGGGGTTAATAACTGTATGTAGGTGGCAGCGATGTTGGGGGCAGCAGATTAGTGGTGTTTAGACTCGGGGTTTATGTTAGGGTGTTAGGTTTAAACATTATTTTCTTTTTCCCCATAGACATCAATGGGTCTGCGTTACGGAGCTTTTGTTTCCACGATCGCAAGTGTGATGTCTTTGGGGAAATCGTGCACAAGCACGTCAAAGCAGCGCTTGATTTCGGTGCGGAATGGAGCTCAAAGCAACCATATCGCCCGCACAAGCCTGCCTTTTTAAAAGTTGTAATAGCAGCGCTATAGGGAGGTGAAATAACGCTGCTTTTGTGGCGGTCGTTAAAATCTCTATAGCACTCAAAACTTGTAATCTAGCTGAATATAAATAAATATTTTCAAAAACAAAGTTAAAAAATGGCCATATTGCAATAGCAAAATGGTGCACAGTCTGCCAATAATGAAAACATAAAGGGTGCAATTAAATGGTTTAGCAGTGGTGGGGATGGAAACAGATTATAGTAGGTTCTTATGAAAGTCACAAATGCGCAATCCCATTTTAAAACAAGATTATGAAGATGTCAGTACTGTTAGTGACAATAAACAATAAAAGCACAACATTTGAAGATGTTGGGTCCTAAAGTAAATTTTCCTGCAAATCCCCTTAACTGTGCAAGATACCCATACTCAACACATATACATACTGTATGTATATGAACCTATACATATACAAATGTGTGTCCTGTCCATTGTATACAGCCTCTACAATAGGGATGAATGGAGCTTTAATGAATCAATACCATGTGTGAATAGACCTCTACGAGAGTTTTCCCATATGCAAGAGAAATATTTGCAAAGATGTCCAAAATGCCCTTTTAATCACTAAGAACTTTTTGGTCCCATAATATAAATAGAGCTTTTAGCAAGGATCTAAAAACACGTTTGTGAGTGTAGGAAAGAAACAAAAATGTGCTATTGTGATCAATTTGTATCCTTTTCTGCCACAAAAAGAGCCAAAAAGACTTCAGTTGATAAATTGTGATCTAGGCCAGAATTTCAAATACACACTGTACATTTTATTTTCTGCTCTAATGTCTCTTTAAAGGGACAGTCAAGTCCAAAAAAAACTTTAATGTTTCAAATAGGGCATGTAATTTTAAACAACTTTCCAATTTACTTTTATCACCAATTTTGCTTTGTTCTTTTGGTATTCTTAGTTGAAAGCTAGACCTAGGAAGGCTCATATGATAATTTCTAAGTCCTTGAAGGCCGCCTCTAATCACATGCTTTTGTATTTGCTTTTCACAGCAGGGGAGAGCTAGTTCAGGTAAACCCTATAGATAACATTGTGAGCACGCCCGTGGATTGTGGCAGACACTGCACTAATTGGCTAAAATGAAAGTCAATAGATAATAAATAAAATGTCATGTGATCAGGGGGCTGTCAGAAGATGATTAGATACAAGTTAATCACAGAGGTAAAAAGTGTATTATTATACCTGTGTTGGTTATGCAAAACTGGGGAATGGGTAATAAAGGGATTATCTAGCTTCTAAAACAGCAACAATTCTGGTGTTGACTGTCCCTTTAACTAACAGGATGTGCTTTAACAGAAATCAGATTTGTCTATTTGTTCGTTTCTTTGATACAAACATTCAAAATTGCAGGTCATTAGATTTGTAGATTATCCTGTCCATATATACAGCAAATTGGGAAAATCAAATTTATTCTATTTATTAATTTAGAGGTCTGGCTTAGATGTAGCTTCAGTCTGACCTGACCAACCAACTAATTTTGTAATTAAAAAGATAAGTTCAGTTGGCTTTTTTAGTTCCTATAATTGATATTATTAACATTATTAAGAACCATATGGCTAGATTTAGAGTTCTGCGGCCAAAGGGGTGCGTTAGCTACGCTTGCTTTTCCCCCCCCCGCACCTTTTAAATACCGCTGGTATTTAGAGTTCACAGAAGGGCTGCGTTAGGCTCCAAAAAAGGGAGCGTAGAGCATATTTACCGCCACTGCAACTCTCAATACCAGCGTTGCTTACGGACGTGGCCAGCTTCAAAAACGTGCTCATGCACGATTCCCCCATAGAAAACAATGGGGCTGTTTGAGCTGAAAAAAACCCTTAACACCTGCAAAAAAGCAGCGTTCAGCTCCTAACGCAGCCCCATTGTTTTCTATGGCGAAACACTTCCTAAGTCTGCACCTAACACTCTAACATGCACCCCGAGTCTAAACACCCATAACCTTACACTTATTAACCTCTAATCTGCCGCCCCCGCTATCGCTGACCCCTGCATATTATTATTAAGCCCTAATCTGCCGCTCCGTACACCGCCAAAACCTACATTATACCTATGTACCCCTAATCTGCTGCCCCTAACCCTGCCGACCCCTATATTATATTTATTAACACCTAATCTGCCGCCCCCAACGTCGCCTCCACCTACCTACAATAATTAACCCCTAATCTGCCGACCGGATCTCACCGCTACTCTAATAAATGTATTAACCCCTAAAGCTAAGTCTAACCCTAACACTAACACCCCCCTAAATTAAATATAATTTAAATCTAACGAAATAAATTAACTCTTATTAAATAAATTATTCCTATTTAAAGCTAAATACTTACCTGTAAAATAAACCCTTATATAGCTACAATATAAATTATAATTATATTGTAGCTATTTTAGGATTAATATTTATTTTACAGGCAACTTTGTAATTATTTTAACCAGGTGCAATAGCTATTAAATAGTTAATAACTATTTAATAGTTACCTAGTTAAAATAATTACAAAATTACCTGTAAAATAAATCCTAACCTAAGTTACAATTAAACCAAACACTACACTATCAATAAATAAATTAAATAAAATACCTACAATTATCTACAATTAAACCTAACACTACACTATCAATAAATTAATTAAATACAATACCTACAAATAAATACAATGAAATAAACTAATTAAAGTACAAAAAATAAAAAAATATTTACAAACATTAGAAAAATATTACAACAATTTTAAACTAATTACACCTACTCTAAGCCCCCTAATAAAATAACAAAGACCCCCAAAATAAAAAAATGCCCTACCCTATTCTAAAATTAAAATAGAAAAGCTCTTTTACCTTACCAGTCCTTAAAAGGGCCCTTTGCGGGGCATGCCCCAAAGAATTCAGCTCTTTTGCCTGTAAAAAAAACATACAATACCCCCCCAACATTACAACCCACCACCCACATACCCCTAATCTAACCCAAACCCCCCTTAAATAAACCTAACACTAAGCCCCTGAAGATCTCCCTACCTTGTCTTCACCTCGCCGGGTTCACCAATCCGTCCACCGAAGTCTTGATCCAAGCCTCCGAAGTCTTGATCCAAGCCCAAGCGGGGGCTGAAGAGTGACGTCCATCCTCCGGCTGAAGTCTTGATCCAAGCGGGCAGAAGAGGACCTCCGGACCGGCAAACATCTTCATCCAAGCCGCATCTTCTATGTTCTTCAATCCGATGACGACCGGCTGATCTTCAAGACCTCCAGCACGGATCCATCCATCTTCACCGACGACTTCCCGACGAATGACGGTTCCTTTAAGGGACGTCATCCAAGATGGCGTCCCTCGAATTCCGATTGGCTGATAGGATTCGATCAGCCAATCGGAATTAAGGTAGGAAAATTCTGATTGGCTGATGGAATCAGCCAATCAGATTCAAGTTCAATCCGATTGGCTGATCCAATCAGCCAATCAGATTGAGATCGCATTCTATTGGCTGTTCTATTGGCTGGTTTAATTGTAGCTAATTGTAGGTATTTTATTTAATTTATTTATTGATAGTGTAGTGTTAGGTTTAATTGTAACTTAGGTTAGGATTTATTTTACAGGTAATTTTGTAATTATTTTAACTAGGTAGCTATTAAATAGTTATTAACTATTTAATAGCTATTGTACCTGGTTAAAATAAATACAAAATTTAAATTATATTTAACTTAGGGGGGTGTTAGTGTTAGGGTTAGACTTAGCTTTAGGGGTTAATACATTTATTATAGTAGCGGTGTGGTCCGGCAGATTAGGGGTTAATGCTTGAAGTTAGGTGTTGGCGATGTTAGGGAGGGCAGATTAGGGGTTAATACTTTTTATTATAGGGTTATTGAGGCGGGAGTGAGGTGGATTAGGGGTTAATAACTTTATTATAGTAGCGGTGCGGTCCGCTCGGCAGATTAGGGGTTAATAAGTGTAGGCAGGTGGAGGCGACGTTGTGGGGGGCAGATTAGGGGTTAATAAATATAATATAGGGGTCGGCGGTGTTAGGGGCAGCAGATTAGGGGTACATAGGGATAATGTAGGTAGCGGCGGTTTACGGAGCGGCAGATTAGGGGTTAAAAAAAATATGCAGGTGTCAGCGATAGCGGGGGCGGCAGAATAGGGGTTAATAAGTGTAAGGTTAGGGGTGTTTAGACTCGGGGTACATGTTAGAGTGTTAGCTGCAGACGTAGGAAGTGTTTCCCCATAGAAAACAATGGGGCTGCGTTAGGAGCTGAACGCTGCTTTTTTGCAGGTGTTAGGTTTTTTTTCAGCTCAAACTGCCCCATTGTTTTCTATGGGGGAATTGTGCACGAGCACGTTTTTGAAGCTGGCTGCGTCCGTAAGCACCGTTGCAGTGGCGTTAAATTATGCTCTACGCTCCCTTTTTGGAGCCTAACGCACTGAAAACCCAGCCATTCTGTGAACTCTAAATACCAGCGGTATTTAAAAGGTGCGGGGGGGAAAAAAGCACGGTTAGCTAACGCACCCCTTTGGCCGCAGAACTCTAAATCTAGGCCTACCTGATTAATTCCTTCACTGCCGGGAATAACAGAAGTCTAGTGTGGTGTGCAGCTGCAATTAGCGGCATTCTTAATTCCGAAAAAGTAATGGAAAAGCCATGTATGTCTGCTTTTTCTGAACAAAGGGAATCCCAGAGAAGATTTTACAACCATTTGTGTCATGATTGCACAAGCAGTATGTAAATCATTTCAGTGAGAAACCCGTTTGTTAAAAAGCTTGAGTTTTTTTTTTATATAATCGCATTTGGTAGTGGAACGATGGCATAAAATATACCAAAATGGGCCTAGATCAATACCTTGGGCTGTCTACTTTATGTTTATTATAGTAGCGGTGCGGTCCGGTCGGCAGATTAGGGGTTAATAAGTGTAGGTAGGTGGCGGCGACGTTGGGGGCGGCAGATTAGGGGTTAATAAATATTATGTAGGTGTCGGCGGTATTAGGGGAAGCAGATTAGGGGTACATAGGGATAACGTAGGTGGCGGCGGTGTACGGAGCAGCAGATTAGGGGTTAAAAATTTTTAATAGAGTGGCGGCGATGTGGGGGAACCTCGGTTTAGGGGTACATAGGTAGTTTATGGGTGTTAGTGTACTTTAGAGCACAATAGTTAAGAGCTTTATAAACCGGCGTTAGCCCAGAAAGCTCTTAACTACTGACTTTTTTCTGCGGCTGGAGTTTTGTCGTTAGATTTCTAACGCTCACTTCAGCCACGACTCTAAATACCGGCGTTAGAAAGATCCCATTGAAAAGATAGGATACGCAAATGGCGTAGGGGGATCTGCGGTATGGAAAAGTCGCGGCTGCAAAGTGAGCGTTAGACCCTTTCCTGACTGACTCCATATAACAGCGGTAGCCCAAAACCAGCGTTAGGAGCCTCTAACGCTGGTTTTGATGGCTACCGCCAAACTCTAAATCTAGGCCTTAGGTATTCATTGCACTAATCAAAAACTTTCACATTGAAAAAATGGATATAAAAAATTGAGAATAGCTGATCTAAAATTGATTTATTTGTTTTAGGTTTTGTGAATGGTTAAAACATAGAAACATCTATCCTGAAGTTATTTGCTTTAAAAGCTTGTTTGTGAACATTTCTTAACTGTGACAAATTTACCTTCTACATATTTCCTTATATGTAGTCATTAGAAAACTGCTACATAATAAAAAAAAAATGTTGAATAACCTGGTGGTACAACTGTTGATTTTTAATGCAAGTGTTGTGGGTTTGAATCCTAAAGTCCGCAGTCAGCACTCATGTTGAAAAACGTTGTGCTCTTTGTGTTACCTCAAAACAATATATCTATGTCTTATATCATAACTAATACAGAATCAGCTGAATAACAACATTTTTGCTTACCTGATAAATGTATTTCTTCAAGATATGGTGAGTCCACGGGTTCATCTTAATTACTGTTGGGCATATCACTCCTGGCCAGCAGGAGGAGGCAAAGAGCACCACAGATAAACTGTATCACTCCCTTACCCACAACCCCCAGTCATTCGATCGAAAGGAAATGGAGAAAAGGAGAAACACAATGTGCGGAGGTGTCTGAGGTTTAGCCAAAAAAAACTATCTTTAAAACAAAAAGGGTGGGTCCGTGGACTCACCATATCTTGAAGAAATAAATTTATCAGGTAAGCATAAATTTTGTTTTCTTCCAAAGATCCAAAGATATGGTGAGTCCACGGGTTAATCTTAATTACTGTTGGGAACCAATACCCAAGCTAGAGGACACAGATGAATAGGGGGGGATAAAAACAAGCATGCCTAAACAGAAGGCACCACCGCTTGAAGAAACTTTCTCTCAAAAGCTGCCTCAGCCGAGGCAAAAGTATCCAATCTGTAAAATTTGGAAAAAGTATATAAAGAAGACAAAATTGCAGCCTTGAAAATTTGCTCCATGGAAGCTTAATTTATAAAAGCCCAAGAAGAGGTAACAGCCCTGGTGGAATGAGCCGTAATTCTCTCTATAGGTTGCTTCCCAGCTGACTCATATGCTAGATGAATCACACTTCGCAACCATGAAGAAAGAATAAGAAGCAGAAGTTTTCTGACCTCTACGTTTCCCAGAAAAACAAACAAAAAGAACAGAAGACTTGCGAAAGTCCTTAGTCGCCTCTAAATAGAATTTAAAGGGATGCTAAACCCAATTTCTTTCTTTCATGATTCAGATAGAGCATGAGATTTTAAGCACCTTTCTAATTTACTCCTATTATCAATTTTTCTTTGTTCTCATGCTATCTTGATTTGAAAAAGCAGTACTGTAAGCTTTAGAGCCGGACCATTTTTTGCACTTGTTGATTTGTGGCTAAATGTAGCAAACCAATCAGCAAGCTCTACCAAGGTGCTGAACTAAAAATGGGCCGGCTCCTAACCTTTTATTACTGCTTTTTCAAATCAAGATAACATAAGAACAAAGAAAAATTAATAATAGGAGTAAATTAGAAAGTTGCTTAAAATTGCGTGCTTTATCTGAATCATGAAATAAAAAATGTGGGGTTAGTATCCCTTAAAGAGCACGAAGCACATCTAAATTGTGTAAGACACGTTCTTTCCCCGAAGAAAGCTTTGGACACAGAGATGGAACAACGATCTCCTGATCAATATTTCTATTAGAAACCACCTTAGGAAGGAATCCTAACTTAGTACGAAGAACCACCTTATCCGCATGAAAAATAAGATAAGGAGAATCAAACTGCAAAGCTGAGAGTTCAGAGACGCGCAGAGAAAATAGCCAAAAGAAATAAAACCTTCCAAGATAACAACTTAATGTCTACGGAATGCATTGGCTCAAACGGAGCCTTCTGCAAAAAATTAAGAACAAAATTAAGGCTCCAAGGTGGAGCAACAGGTTTAAACACAGGCCTGATTCTGACAAAGGCCTGATAAAATGCTTGAACATCTGGCACATCTGCCAAACGTTTATGTAACAAAACAAATTAGGCCCAAATTTGTCCCTTTAGAGTGCTAATGGATAACCCTTTCTCTAGACGCTCCTGGAGAAAAGACAAGATTCTTTGAATCCTAACCCTACTCCAAGAGTAGCCATTGGATTCACACCAATAAAGATATTTCCGCCATATCTTTTGGTAAATCTTTCGAGTAACAGGTTAATGTGCCTGAATCATGGTCCCAATGACCGACTCAGAGAACCCACTCTTAGAC
The DNA here is from genome assembly GCF_027579735.1 of Bombina bombina. NCBI lineage: Eukaryota > Metazoa > Chordata > Amphibia > Anura > Bombinatoridae > Bombina > Bombina bombina. The sequence continues at coordinate 646,710,770 of NC_069504.1, forward strand.
AGAATAAAGCGTTCAATCTCCAAGCAGTCAGCTTCAGAGAAACGAGATTTGGAAGATGGAAGGGACCCTGAAGTAGAAGGTCCTTCCTCAAGGGTAGTCTCCAAGGAGGTAGAGATAGCATCTCCACTAGATCCACATACCAGATCTTTCGAGATCAAGCAGGAGCAATTAGAATGACTGATGCTCTCTCCTGTTTGATACAAGCAATTAATTGTAGAAGCAGAGCCAACAGAGAGAATAGGTAAGCTATCCTGAAGTTCCAAGGTACTGCCAATGCATCTATCAGGAAGGCCTGAGGATCCCTCGACCTGGAGGCGTACTTTGGAAGCTTGGCGTTCTGTCGAGACACCATCAGATCCAACTCCGGTACCCCCCATTTTGAAGTTAACCTGGAGAACACCTCCGGATGGAGTTCCCACTCCCCGGGATGAAATGTCTGCCTGCTCAGGAAATCCGCTTCCCAGTTGTTCACTCCTGGACTGTGAATGGCAGAGAGACAGCAACTGTGAGCTTCCGCCCAATGATCAGAGCCACCTCCTTCATGGCTATGGAACTCCGAGTTCCCCCCTCGTGCTTGATGTAAGCCACTGAGGTTATGTTGTTTGACTGGAATCTGATGAACTGGGCCAAAGACAGTTGAGGCCAAGCCATCAGAGCATTGTAAATAGCCCTCAACTCCAGAATGTTGATAGGGAGAGTGGACTCCTCCCGAGACCAAATTCCCTGTGCCTTTAAGGAGTCCCAGACTGCTCCCCAGCCCAACAGGCTGGCATCTGTGGTCACAATCACCTAGGAAGGTCTCCAAAAGCAAGTGCCCTGAGAGATCCACCACGGGAGAGAGTATTTCGTCTTCTGATCTAGAACTATCTTTTGAGACAGATCTGCATAATCTCCATTCCATTGTCTGAGCATGCACAACTGCAGAGCTCTCAGATTAAATTGAGCAAAGGGGACGATATCCATGGTAGCCACCATCAGGCCAATTACTTCCATACATTGTGCTACTGAAGGATGTATGGCAGTCTGAAGTGACTGGCTCTTTATGAAGATGGTGCTTGAACCAAATGTCGTCCAGATATAGAGCTACCGCAATGCCCCTTGACCGGATCACAGCCAAGAGGGCCCCCAGAACCTTTGAGAATATTCTGGGAGCTGTGGCAAGTCCAAACGGATGAGCCACAAACTGAAAAAATTTGTCTAGGAAGGCAAAATACACATCTACTGCACCTGGTGTTCCCAGACGGACTCCCATACAGGTACTGACCGGGCCTGACTCTGCTAAACTACAGAGATCAGACAGGATCGGGTACATTCAGAGTAGAGAGACAGTAGACCCTTAGATCTTTGGCCGTCATGAATTGACTTTCTTACCCTAAAGGAAGAAATGTGCAAATAGTCTCCATCATGAAGGATGGAACTCGGAGAGATTTGTTTAGACATTCCTAGTTAAGAATGGGACAGAAAATCCCTTCTAATTTTAGAACCACAATTAGGTTGGAGAAAAAAACCCAGAGGCCCTGTACCTGTGATGAGACTAGAACTATCACTCCCAGGAATGAGAGATCTTGCACACACTTCAAAAACACTTTTCTTTTATCTGGTCAGCAGATAATCTAGAAAAATGAATTCTTCTCCACCCGAAAGACAGCTGTTAAGACTGCCGGTCTCAGTCCAAACAAGGTCTCACCCTTGTAAGGAATCACCAGAAGCTTAATTTGGAGGAAAAATTAAAAATATTCCAAATATGGACACAGTTGACACATGTCTTGGTCCAATTGAGTATTGAACCTGCATCTGCAGTGTTATAAAGGCTAGGCTATGCCACTAAGTCACAAATAGACTTAAGTAGACAAAGCATCACTCCAGATGATCAACAACCTCCAGCTTCTTAACCATTGATCTGCAAAGGAGCAACAATCCTCCATAGGGATCGAAGTTCTCTGAGCCAAAGTAGAAATATTCTCTTCTAGTTAAGGCACCGTGCATTATAATGAAGTCAGTTACAGGAAAAACCTGAAAAAAAATTCATAGCACGTCAATGACACTCCTTCAAAGGAAGTAACATCTTAGAAAATGTATTAAACTTCTAAATGTTGACTGACAACAACAAGGTATCGGTGTCGTTCATTAGCTAAAACCTCCAAAACACACAAGAGGTGTTCCAGCATACATCTGAAGGTGGTTACTTGTGGTTGTACGAATCTGAGATTTTGCCCTCAGAAACTACTGGCGACTCCTCCTCACCATACTTAGGAGAGAGAAAACCTGTGTAGCAGAATGCGGAACAGACACCTTACCATCTGAATCTTAATTGCCCTTTTGAGTTAACCCTGTAGAAAAAAGAAAGGCATATAAGCCGTAGATATTGAAGAAAATACTTGAGCTGCAAATTCTGCAGGCAAATACACTCCTCCAGGAGATTGAGAGGAACCGCAGGGCACTGCATGTGATGCCATAAAGGCTTGGGACGTTTAAGGAGAAAGCTGTGGCTATGCCTAAACAGTATCATCCTGGGAGACATGAGGCACAGAGTGCAACATCTACCCGTATCACAGAAATGGAGACATTAACAAAACTGTCTAAAAATGTGTCCAGATGACATGAGGCTCCAAAACAAGGACATCCTTAATCTGAAAAATGCATTTAAAATGAGGGGGACAAATGTTTTAACAGAAACATTTGGTCCACAAATTATTTAGCCCGGATAGGCACTCCTAGAAGGAGCGTCTTTATTATGAAAATGTTGTATCCAATAATGACATCAATGTGTACACAAACACAATAAGTCCACAAGAGCCAGCAAACTATACAACTAGGCTGTGAAAATTCGTCACTAACGGCTAGATTTAGAGTTTTGTCGGTAACGACCCGGGTAGCTAACGCTGGCTTTTTTCCCCCTCACCTTTTAAATACCGCTGGTATTTAGAGTTCACAGAAGGGCTGCGTTAGGCTCCAAAAAGGGAGCGTATAGCATAATTTACCGCCACTGCAACTCTCAATACCAGCGGTGCTTACGGACGCGGCCAGCTTCAAAAACGTGCTTGTGCGCGATTCCCCCATAGGAAACAATGGGGCAGTTTGAGCTGAAAAAAAACCTAACACCTGCAAAAAAGCAGCGTTCAGCTCCTAACGCAGCCCCATTGTTTCCTATGGGGAAACACTTCCTATGTCTGCACCTAACACCCTAACATGTACCCCGAGTCTATACACCCCTAACCTTACACTTATTAACCCCTAATCTGCCGCCCCCGCTATCGCTGACACCTGCATATTTTTTTTAACCACCCTTCTGCCGCTCCGTACACCGCTGCAACCTACATTATACATATGTACCCCTAATCTGCTGCCCCTAACACCGCCGACCCCTATATTATATTTATTAACCCCTAATCTGCCGCCCCCAACGTCGCCGCCACCTACCTACACTTATTAACCCCTAATCTGCCGACCGGACCTCACCGCTACTCTAATAAATGTATTAACCCCTAAAGCTAAGTCTAACCCTAACCCTAACATCCCCCTAAGTTAAATATAATTTTATTCTAACGAAATAAATTAACTCTTATTAAATAAATTATTCCTATTTAAAGCTAAATACCTGTAAAATAAATCCTAATATAGCTACAATATAAATTATAATTATATTGTAGCTATTTTAGGATTAATATTTATTTTACAGGCAACTTTGTATTTATTTTAACCAGGTACAATAGCTATTAAATAGTTAATAACTATTTAATAGCTACCTAGTTAAAATAATTACAAAATTAGCTGTAAAATAAATCTTAACCTAAGTTACAATTAAACCTAACACTACACTATCAATAAGTTAATTAAATAAAATACCTTCAATTATCTACAATTAAACCTAACACTACACTATCAATAAATTAATTAAATACAATGCCTACAAATAAATACAATTAAATAAACTAACTAAAGTGCAAAAAATAAAAAAGAACTAAGTTACAAAAAATAAAAAAATATTTACAAACATTAGAAAAATATTACAACAATTTTAAACTAATTACACCTACTCCAAGCCCCCTAATAAAACAACAAAGCCCCCCAAAATAAAAAAAAATGCCCTACCCTATTCTAAAATTAAAATAGAAAAGCTCTTTTACCTTACCAGCCCTTAAAAGGGCCTTTTGCGGGGCATGCCCCAAAGAATTCAGCTCTTTTGCCTGGAAAAAAAACGATACAATACCCCCCCCAACATTACAACCCACCACCCACATACCCCTAATCTAACCCAAACCCCCCTTAAATAAACCTAACACTAAGCCCCTGAAGATCTTCCTACCTTATCTTCACCACGCCGGGTATCACCGATCGGTCCAGGCTCCGATGTCTTGATCCAAGCCCAAGCGGGGGCTGAAGACGTCCATCCTCCAGCTGAAGTCTTGATCCAAGCGGCGGCTGAAGAAGTCCATCTTCGGGCAGAAGTCTTCATCCTATCCGGGCAGAAGAGGAGATCCGGACTGGTAGACATCTTCATCCAAGCAGCATAGGATTCTATCAGCCAATCGGAATTAAGGTAGGAAAATTCTGATTGGCTGATGGAATCAGCCAATCAGATTCAAGTTCAATCCGATTGGCTGATCCAATCAGCCAATCAGATTGAGCTCGCATTATATTGGCTGATCGGAACAGCCAATAGAATGCAAGCTCAATCTGATTGGCTGATTGGATCAGCCAATCGGATTGAACTTGAATCTGATTGGCTGATTCCATCAGCCAATCAGAATTTTCCTACCATAATTCCGATTGGCTGATAGAATCCTATCAGCCAATCGGAATTCGAGGGACGCCATCTTGGATGACGTCCCTTAAAGGAACCTTCATTCTGTTTTAGGACGTCGGAAGAAAAGGATGTATCCGCGCCGGAGGTCTTGAAGATGGAGCCGCTCGTCATCGGATGGAAGAAGATAGAAGATGCCGCTTGGATGAAGATGTCTACCGGGGCTTAGAGTAGGTGTAATTAGTTTAAAATTGTTGTAATATTTTTCTAATGTTTGTAAATATTTTTTTATTTTTTGTAACTTAGTTCTTTTTTATTTTTTGTACTTTAGTTAGTTTATTTAATTGTATTTATTTGTAGGTATTGTATTTAATTAATTTATTGATAGTGTACAGGGAGTGCAGAATTATTAGGCAAATGAGTATTTTGACCACATCATCCTCTTTATGCATGTTGTCTTACTCCAAGCTGTATAGGCTCGAAAGCCTACTACCAATTAAGCATATTAGGTGATGTGCATCTCTGTAATGAGAAGGGGTGTGGTCTAATGACATCAACACCCTATATCAGGTGTGCATAATTATTAGGCAACTTCCTTTCCTTTGGCAAAATGGGTCAAAAGAAGGACTTGACAGGCTCAGAAAAGTCAAAAATAGTGAGATATCTTGCAGAGGGATGCCGCACTCTTAAAATTGCAAAGCTTCTGAAGCGTGATCATCGAACAATCAAGCGTTTCATTCAAAATAGTCAACAGGGTCGCAAGAAGCGTGTAGAAAAACCAAGGCGCAAAATAAATTCCCATGAACTGAGAAAAGTCAAGCGTGCAGCTGCCAAGATGCCACTTGCCACCAGTTTGGCCATATTTCAGAGCTGCAACATCACTGGAGTGCCCAAAAGCACAAGGTGTGCAATACTCAGAGACATGGCCAAGGTAAGAAAGGCTGAAAGACGACCACCACTGAACAAGACACACAAGCTGAAACGTCAAGACTGGGCCAAGAAATATCTCAAGACTGATTTTTCTAAGGTTTTATGGACTGATGAAATGAGAGTGAGTCTTGATGGGCCAGATGGATGGGCCCGTGGCTGGATTGGTAAAGGGCAGAGAGCTCCAGTCCGACTCAGACGCCAGCAAGGTGGAGGTGGAGTACTGGTTTGGGCTGGTATCATCAAAGATGAGCTTGTGGGGCCTTTTCGGGTTGAGGATGGAGTCAAGCTCAACTCCCAGTCCTACTGCCAGTTTCTGGAAGACACCTTCTTCAAGCAGTGGTACAGGAAGAAGTCTGCATCCTTCAAGAAAAACATGATTTTCATGCAGGACAATGCTCCATCACACGCGTCCAAGTACTCCACAGCGTGGCTGGCAAGAAAGGGTATAAAAGAAGAAAATCTAATGACATGGCCTCCTTGTTCACCTGATCTGAACCCCATTGAGAACCTGTGGTCCATCATCAAATGTGAGATTTACAAGGAGGTAAAACAGTACACCTCTCTGAACAGTGTCTGGGAGGCTGTGGTTGCTGCTGCACACAATGTTGATGGTGAACAGATCAAAACACTGACAGAATCCATGGATGGCAGGCTTTTGAGTGTCCTTGCAAAGAAAGGTGGCTATATTGGTCACTGATTTGTTTTTGTTTTGTTTTTGAATGTCAGAAATGTATATTTGTGAATGTTGAGATGTTATATTGGTTTCACTGGTAAAAATAAATAATTGAAATGGGTATATATTTGTTTTTTATTAAGTTGCCTAATAATTATGCACAGTAATAGTCACCTGCACACACAGATATCCCCCTAAAATAGCTAAAACTAAAAACAAACTAAAAACTACTTCCAAAAATATTCAGCTTTGATATTAATGAGCTTTTTGGGTTCATTGAGAACATGGTTGTTGTTCAATAATAAAATTAATCCTCAAAAATACAACTTGCCTAATAATTCTGCACTCCCTGTATTGTTATTTTTAATTGTAGATAATTGAAGGAATTTTATTTAATTAACTTATTGATAGTGTAGTGTTAGGTTTAATTGTAACTTAGGTTAGGATTTATTTTACAGGTAATTTTGTAATTATTTTAACTAGGTAGCTATTAAATAGTTCTTAACTATTTAATAGCTATTGTACCTGGTTAAAATAAATACAAAGTTGCATGTAAAATAAATATTAATCCTAAAATAGCTACAATATAATTATTATTTATATTGTAGCTATATTAGGGTTTATTTTACAGGTAAGTATTTAGCTTTAAATAGGAATAATTTATTTAATAAGAGTTAATTTATTTCTTCAGATTTAAATTATATTTAACTTAGGGGGGTGTTAGGGTTAGGGTTAGACTTAGCTTTAGGGGTTAATAAATTTATTAGAGTAGCGGTGAGGTCTGGTCGGCAGATTAGGGGTTAATACTTGAAGTTAGGTGTCGGCGATGTTAGGGAGGGCAGATTAGGGGTTAATACTATTTATTATAGTGTTATTGAGGCGGGAGTGAGGCGGATTAGGGGTTAATAACTTTATTATAGTAGCGGTGAGGTCCGGTCGGCAGATTAGGAGTTAATAATTGTAGGTAGGTAGCGGTGACATTGGGGGGGGCAGATTAGGGGTTAATAAATATAATATAGGGGTCGGCGGTGTTAGGGGCAGCAGATTAGGGGTACATAGGGATAACGTAGGTGGCGGCGGTGTGCGGTCGGCAGATTAGGGGTTAAAAAAATGTAATAGAGTGGCGGCGATGTGGGGGGACCTCGGTTTAGGGGTACATAGGTAGTTTATGGGTGTTAGTGTAGTTTAGCGCACAGTAGTTAAGAGCTTTATGAACCGGCGTTAGCCCAGAAAGCTCTTAACTCCTGGCTTTTCTCTGCGGCTGGAGTTTTTTCGTTAGATTTCTAAAGCTCAATTCAGCCACGACTCTAAATTCCAGCGTTAGAAAGATCCCATTGAAAAGATAGGATACGCAAATGGCGTAGGGGGATCTGCGGTATGGAAAAGTCACGGCTGCAAAGTGAGCGTTAGACCCTTTCCTGACTGACTCTAAATACCAGCGGTAGCCCAAAACCAGCGTTAGGAGCCTCTAATGCTGGTTTTGACGGCTAACGTCAAACTCTAAATCTAGGCGTAAGTTAATAAATCCTTAACGTAAGGATTAACATGTCACATACACATATAAGCAATTAGTAAGAACGTGTTCACCAGGAACACGTATCTATATGCACCATTTGCAAGTAGCTACTTAAACAAGTGAGAGAAGAGACAAAACTATGTCTCTAAATTAACTGACATTGTAGCCTAAGAACGCTGCTCCGTTCCAGTCAGAGAACTAGGCAGAGTTAAAAACCTGACTCATTGACAGCCCAAAATGGCGCCTCTCCGATTCCCAAAGGGGAAGAAGGAGGAGGGAGCAAGAAAAAACTGCATGGAAATGAAGTGATAAAGGATAATAAAATAAGACACCGCTCTCAAAGATAAACGGGGAACACAACGATTGGAGGAAGACAAAAAACATCATTGATATGCTAATGAAAGCAGGAGCTGTGGACAGAGGATCGGCGTTATGTTCACCATAACACAAAGATAAGTATTTTTTTAAAATAAGCTTCATTGTAAAGTTTAATGAATTAAAGTGCCCCTGTTTTTAAGATTATTTTTAGTTACTGGGCACTTATTCATTAAACTTTACAATCTTTTAACCTTGACCTTATGTGAATCAGGATTGGAAACCCTAGCTGGTTAATGAATTAAATTTACATTACATTCGTAAAGGGACAGTAAACACAAAAATTGTTATTGTTTAAAAAGATAGATAAAGCCTTTACTACTTCCCCAGCTTTGCACAACCAACATTGTTATATTAATTATACTTTATAACATTTATACCTCTAAATTTCTGTCTGTTTCTAAGTCCCTAAAGACAGCAGCATGATCACATGCTTCTGTATTTGCTTTTCACAACAGGGGAAATGTGAGTTCATGTGAGCCATATAGATAACATTGTGCTGACGCCCATAGATTCTAACGACACAGCACTAATTGGCTTCAATGCAAGTCAATAGATACTAAATTTAAAGTCATGTGATCAGGGGGCCGTCAGAAGATGTTTAGAAACAAGTGGGTAGATTTAGAGTTTGGTGTTAGCCGTCAAAAGCAGCGTTAAGGGGTCCTAACGCTGCTTTTTACCGCACGCTGGTATTTAGAGTCAGCCAGGAAAGGGTCTACCGCTCACTTCCTTTCGGCAACTCCAGGCTACCGCAGATCCCCTAACGTCAATTGCGTATCCTATCTTTTCAATGGGATTTGCCTAACGCTGGTATTTGGAGTCTTGGAAGAACTGAGCGGTAAAACCTCTACCGACAAGACTCCTACCGCCAAAAAAAGTCAGTAGTTAAGAGCTTTATGGGCTAACGCCGGAATATAAAGCTCCTAACTACTGTGCTATAAAGTACACTAACACCCATAATCTACCTATGTACCCCTAAACCAAGGCCCCCCCACATCGCCAACCCTCTAATAAAAATTTTTAACCCCTAATCTGCCGACCGGACACCGCCGCCACCTACATTATCCCTATGAACCCCTAATCTGCTGCCCCTAACATCGCCAACACCTATATTATATTTATTACCCCCTAATCTCCCCCCCCCAACATTGCCGCTACCTAACTACACTTATTAACCCCTAATCTGCCGACCGGACCTCGCCGTCACTATAATAAATGTATTAACCCCTAAACTGCCTCACTCCCGCCTCGCAAACACTATAATAAATTGTATTAAGCCCTAATCTGCCTCCCTAACATCGCCGCCACCTACCTACAATTATTAACCCCTAATCTCCAGCCCGCAACGTCGCCGCTACTATAATAAAGTTATTAACCCCTAAACCTAAGTCTAACCCTAACACCCCCCCTAACTTGAATATAATTTAAATTAAACGAAATAATATTCCTATAATTAAATAAATTATTCCTATTTAAAACTAAATACTTATCTATAAAATACACCATAATATAGCTACAATATAACTAATAGTTATATTGTATCTATTTTAGGATTTATATTTATTTTACAGGCAACTTTGTATTTATTTTAACTAGGTACAATAGCTATTAAATAGTTAATAACTATTTAATAGCTACCTAGTTAAAATAAGTACAAAATTACCTGTAAAATAAATCCTAACCTAAGTTACAAATACACCTAACACTACACTATCATTAAATTCATTAAATAAATTAACTACAATTAGCTAAACTAAAATACAATTAAATAAACTAATCTATAATACAAAAAACAAACACTAAATTACAAAAAATAAAAAATTTTTACAAGAAGTTTAAACTAATTACACCTAATCTAAGCCCCCTAATAAAATAAAAAATCCCCCTACCCTATTCTAAATTACAAAAGTAATCAGCTCTTTTACCAGCCCTTAAAAGGGCTTTTTGCGGGGCATTGCCCCAAAGTAATCAGCTCTTTTATCTGAAAATAAAAATAAAATACCCCCCCAAAATTACAACCCACCACCCACATACCTCTACTCTAACCCACCCAAACCCCCCTTAAAAAAAATCGGAATTGAAGGGACGCCATCTTGGATGACGTCCCTTAAAGGAACCTTCATTTGTCGGGAAGTCGTCGGTTGAAGAGGATGGCTCTGCGTCGGCTCCTTTGAAGATGGCTCCGCTCTGCTCCGGATGGATGAAGATTCAAGACCGGATGAAGGACCTCCTCTGCACACCTTGGATGAAGAATTTGGCTCGGCTGGGTGAAGACGACTAAAGGTAGGATGATCTTTAGGGGGTTAGCGATAGGTTTTTTTAAGGGGGGTTTGGGTGGGTTAGAGTAGCGGTATGTGGGTGGTGGGTTGTAATGTTGGGGGGGTATTGTATTTTTATTTTCAGGTAAAAGAGCTGATTACTTTTGGGGCTATTAAATAGTTATTAACTATTTAATAGCTATTGTACCTAGTTAAAATAAATACAAAGTTGCCTGTAAAATAAATATAAATCCTAAAATAGCTACAATGTAACTATTAGTTATATTGTAGCTATATTAGGTTTTATTTTATAGGTAAGTATTTAGTTTTAAATATGAATAATTTATTTAATTATAGGAATATTATTTCGTTTAATTTAAATTATATTTAAGTTAGGGGGGGTGTTAGGGTTAGACTTAGGTTTAGGGGTTAATAACTTTATTATAGTAGTGGCGACGTTGCGGGCGGGAGATTAGGGGTTAATAATTGTAGGTAGGTGGCGGCGATGTTAGGGAAGGCAGATTAGGGGTTAATACAATTTATTATAGTGTTTGCGAGGCGGGAGTGCGGCGGTTTAGGGGTTAATACATTTATTATAGTGGCGGCAAGGGGTTAATAAGTGTAGGAAATGTAGCAGCGACGTTGGGGGGGCAGATTAGGGGGTAATAAATATAATATAGTGGTCGGCAGTGTTAGGGGCAGCAGATTAGGGGTTCATAGCTATAATGTAGGTGGCGGCGGTGTCCGGAGCGGCAGATTAGGGGTTAATAATAAAATGCAGGTGTCAGCGATAGCGGGGATGGCAGATTAGGGGTTAATAAGTGTAAGGTTAGGGGTGTTTAGACTCGGGGTTCATGTTAGGGTGTTAGGTGCAGACTTAGAGAGTGTTTCCCCATAGGAAACAATGGGGCTGCGTTAGGAGCTGAACGCTGCTTAGGTTTTTTTCCAGCCAGCTCAGCCCCATTGTTTCCTATGGGGATATCGTGCACGAGCACGTTTTTCCAGCTTACCGCTACCGTAAGCAACGCTGGTATTGAGGGTTGAAGTGGAGCTAAATTATGCTCAACGTTCCCTTTTCTGAGCCTAACGCAGCCACTCAGACAACTCTAAATACCAGCGTTGTCTTAAGGGTGCACTGGGAAAAAAAGCAGCGTTAGCTACGCGGGTCTTAACCGACAAAACACTAAATCTAGGCGAAGGTAATCACAGAGGTAAAAAGTGTATTAATATAACCATGTTTCTGTGCAAAACTGGGGAATGGGTAATAAAGGGATTATCAATCTTTTTAAACAATAAAACAAATTGAGTTGATTGTTCCTTTACTTCCTATAGGCATTGTTATATTGACTGTTGTCAAGTCCAACATGTCATGTGTCATGTCTACTTTAACCTTAAAGGGATATGAAACCCTACATTTTTATTTTGTGATTTGGACAGAACATACCATTTTAAAAAAGTTTCCAATTTACTTCTATTATCAAATTTGCTTCTTTCCCATGATATTATGTGTTCTGAATAGATACCTAAGTAGGCATCCAGTGCACTATATGGCAGGAAATGGTGCTGCCATCTAGTGCTCTTGCAAAAATGCTGCCATATAGTGCTCCAGAAATGTGTGGGCTCCTAAGCATTCATCCCTGCTTTTCAACAAAAGATAACAAGAAATCAAAGAAAATTGATAAAAGAAGTACATTACATAGTTGTTTAAAATCTCATGCTCTATCTAAATCACAAAATATTTTGGGTTTCATATCCTTTTAAAGGAACACTCAAGTCAAAATCAAACTTTCATGATTCAGATAGAGCAGTGTTTCCCAAACACAGTCCTCAGGACCCTTACTCAGGCCAGATATTCATTATATCTTAACTATCAGCTCACCCATCAGCTGATTATTTCCCCTGTGCTCTAGTTAAGATATCATTAATATATCTAGCCTGAGTAAGGATCCTGAGGACTGGGTTTGGGAAACACTGAGATAGAGCAAGCAATTTTTTTTTTTTTTTATATTCTTTATTTTGAATCCATTTTCATTTAACAGCAGTATATGAGAGAAACAAACAAACAGAAAACATAACAATATCCTGCATTTCATATCATTAATACCAAAAAAGGAAAGTTTTAAATCCATTTTCATTTAACCGCTGTATATAAAAAATTAACAAAAAAAACAAAATAATATCATACGTTTCATATCACTAATATCCATCTTAGAGAAAAAAAAATTCTTCCCTTCTCTCTCCTTTTTTCTTTCCAATCCATACATAATCCTAGAAAAACATTATACCATTTGGCAATATATCATATTATTAGTCTGTCTTTTTGTATCATATCCCCTCAGTAACCAATCCAAAAATGGATACTTATTTTGCTTTTCCTTCCCCCTACCCATACCCAACCTAATATCCCAATCAATCAGATCAAAAACAACTGAACAAATAAAAAAAAATTAAAAAAAAAAGAAAAACAAAGAAAAGAACAATTCTCCTCTCTCCTCCCTCCCCCTCATTAAATTGGGGCCCAATCAGAACTGACTACCACATCCCCAGCAACACTAACTCTGAGTTCCTGAATGGATATATCATATGATCTATCTCATTTGATGGCAGTGTTTTAATAAACACTGAACATTTTTTAAAAAACCCTGCAATATCCTTTTCTTTTTCCATATTAGTATCCTTCTGTTCTAATATACATTGTTTCTTTAAGCAGTTTTTGAGCTCGTTAATGCTGGGGCTTGCACGGCCTTTCCATTTTTAAAAAATTAAGTATCTTGCTGCTAAAATGATCATATTGACTATTTTATTATGCCTCTGAAGATCTTTTATTGCTTCCTACAGGAAAATTATACAGACCACATCTAATCTCAGGGGGGAGATTATCATCACGTGATTAATCCAATGTTCTATCTTTAGCCAGAAGTTTTTGATCCTAGGGCACTCCCATATCATATGGATAAGATCTGCCGAGGGAAATGAAAATTTTGGACACTTTCAAAAATTAATGTTTCCATATCTAAACCCCTTCTTCGGAGTATAATAGACTCTGTATAATAGCTTGAGGTGGGATTCTCGCCATGTGGCCAATAAAGTAACTTGTGATACTTTTAAAATAGACACATGAATTTTGTTTACATTTATGGGGTATTGAGGTATAATCAAATTCCATGTAGATACTAAATTTTCTATGTTTTCCTCTTCATTTTTAGAAATCAACATTTGATAGCAAGGCGAGATTGACATGAACCCATTTCTTACCAGCACAAGCCATTTCTCCAATTTCCCCAGAGACCAGTTCCAGCCATATTCATTTACCATCTTAGTAATAAAGTGTCTAATTTGTAGATATGCAAAAAATTCTTTATTACAGAGATTGAATTCTCTTCTTAAAGTCTTGAATGTTTTAATACAATGGGGGGTAGTTATCAAGCCATCTACTTTACCTGCCTTTGCTGGTCCAATACACCCGCCTAAGCTCGCTTACCATCGCCGCCGCGGACCTTCAAAATTTCGCCTAAGTTATCAAAAAAGCTGTCAAAAAGCCGCGCACCAAGTACGGGGCGATGAGCAGCGGACTGTGAGAGTTATCACTCATCCGATCTCGCTGCTCTTCGGCTTTTTGACAGCTTTATTGATACCCCTGTCACTAAGCACCCACACTAACTACACTGTTCTACCCCCTATACCGGCGCCCCCGGAGCCCCCCGCAACTCAATAAAGTTATTAACCCCTAAACCGCCGCTCCTAGACCCCGCCGCAACTCTTATAAATGTATTAACCCCTAAACCCCCGCTCCCGGACACCGCCGCCACCTACATTATACCTAGTAACCCCTATCCTGCCCCCCCTATACCGCCGCCACCTATAATAAAGTTATTAACCCCTATCCTGCAGATCCCGGACCTCGCTGCAACTAAATAAATAGTTTAACCCCTAAACCGCCGCTCCCAGACCCCGCCGCCACCTATATTAAACTTATTAACCCCTAATCTGCCCCCCCTACACCGTCGCCACCTATAATAAATTTATTAACCCCTATCCTGCCCCCCCTTCACCGCCGCCACTTTAATAAAATTATTAACCCCTAAACCTAAGTCTAACACTAACCCTAACACCCCCCTAACTTAAATATTAATTAAATATATCTAAATAATATTTCTCTTACTAACTAAATTAATCCTATTTAAAAAAAAATACTTACCTTTAAAATAAACCCTAATATTGCTACAATGTAAATAATAATTATATTTTAGCTATTTTAGGATTTATTTTTATTTTACAGGCAACTTTCAATTTATTTTAACTAGGTACAATAGCTATTAAATAGTTATTAACTATTTAATAGCTACCTAGCTAAAATAAAGAGAAATTTACCTGTAAAATAAAAATAAATCCTAAAATAGCTACAATATAATTATTATTTACATTGTAGCAATATTAGGGTTTATTTTAAAGGGCTTTTTTTATTTTTTGTACTTTAGTTAGTTTATTTAATTTAATTGTAGTTATTTGTAGCTAATTTATTTAATTAATTTAATGATAGTGTAGTGTTAGGTTTAATTGTAACTTAGGTTAGGATTTATTTTACAGGTAACTTTGTATTTATTTTCGCTAGTTAGAATAGTTATTAAATAGTTATTAACTATTTAATAACTACCTAGCTAAAAGAAATACAAAATTACCAGTAAAATAAATCCTAACCTAAGTTACAATTAAACCTAACACTACACTATCATTAAATTAATTAAATAAATTAGCTACAAATAACTACAATTAAATTAAATTAAATAAACTAACTAAAGTACAAAAAATAAAAAAAGCTGTTACAAAAAATAAAAAAAATAAGTTACAAACATTTAAAAAATATTACAACAATTTTAAGCTACTTACACCTAATCTAAGCCCCCTAATAAAATAACAAAGCCCCCCAAAATAAAAGAATTCCCTACCCTATTCTACATTAAAAAGTTACCAGCTCTTTTACCTTACCAGCCCTTAAAAGGGCCTTTTGCGGGGCATGCCCCAAAGAATTCTGCTCTTTTGCCTGTAAAATAAAAATACAACCCCCCCAACATTAAAACCCACCACCCACATACCCCTAATCTAACCCAAACCCCCCTTAAATAAACCTAACACTACCCCCCTGAAGATCATCCTACCTTGAGTCGTCTTTAGCCAGCCGACCACCGATGGAACCGAAGAGGAGATCAGGAGCGGCAGAAGTCATCATCCAAGGGGCGCTGAAGAAGTCTTCCATCCGATGAAGTCATCATCCAGGCGGCGCTGAAGAGGTCTTCCAACCTGGCGATGTCTTCTTCCAAGCGGCATCTTCAATCTTCTTTCTTCCGGATCCATCTTCATCCCGCCGATGCGAAATATCCTTCTTCCCCGATGGACTAACGACGAATGAAGGTTCCTTTAAGGGACGTCATCCAATATGGCGTCTCTCCAATTCCGATTGGCTGATAGGATTCTATCAGCCAATCTGAATTAAGGTAGGAAAAATCTGATTGGCTGATTGAATCAGCCAATCCGATTGAAGTTCAATCCAATTGGCTGATCCAATCAGCCAATCAGATTGAGCTCGCATTCTATTGGCTGATCGGAACAGCCAATAGAATGCAAGCTCAATCTGATTGGCTGATTGGATCAGCCAATAGGATTGAACTTCAATCTGATTGGCTGATTCAATCAGCCAATCAGATTTTTCCAACTTTAATTCCGATTGGCTGATAGAATCCTATCAGCCAATCGGAATTCGAGGGACGCCATCTTGGATGACGTCATTTAAAGGAACCTTCATTCGTCGGGAAGGATGTTCCGCGTCGGCGGGATGAAGATTGAGCCGGAAGAAAGAAGATTGTAGATGCCACTTGATAGAAGACTTCAGCCGGATGGAAGACCTCTTCAGCCCCCGTTTGGATGAAGACTTCAGCCGGATGATGGACCTCTTCAGCCCCCGCTTGGATGAAGACTTCAGCCGGATGATGGACCTCTTCAGCACCACGCTTGGATAAAGACATCGCCCGGATTGGATGAAGAATTCGGCTCGGCTGAGTGAAGACGACTCAAGGTAGGAAGATCTTCAGGGGGTAGTGTTAGGTTTACTTAAAGGGGGTTTGGGTGGGCTAGAGTAGGGGTGTGTGGGTGGTGGGTTTTAATGTTGGGGGGGGTTGTATTTTTA